>NC_074696.1:34379424-34399430 GCF_029448725.1 Salvelinus fontinalis | reverse complement strand
TTTTATAAAACCTTTATTTTCTACTCAATTGTTAACATAAATAATGACACACTGCCTTTTCAGAAATGAAACAATGAACGTAATTCCTACACAAAATAAATAAAAATAAAAATACAAAAGAACATATACATTCAACTTATTTCCTCAACAAAAAATAATTTCCCCTCCTCTACAAAACAAAGCGCTCCTTCATATGCCCACTTCTCCTCAAACAATGGGAGATCTTTTACAGCTGAGAAAAACTCAAAATCCACTTTTATTCTTGCTTTCACTAATCCTTTAAAAACACATCTTATATCCTTCTCATATCCCGTGTCTATTTTATGTTTCCTACTCAAAAAAATTGACATCTTAGCTTGTCCCAAAATAAAATTTAACATTTGACATTTTCTTTTCTGTTGCTTACTATATTGAAACCCCAAAATAAAAACATTGTTATTAAAAATCTCACCTACAGCTCTAAACAATGATTCCAGTATTTCCAATAAAGGTTTTATCCTCTCACACTCCATAAAACAGTGAAAAATGGTTTCTCTTATATTACAAAAAGGACATCCATCTCTAACATCTGAATTAATGACAGATACAAAAGCATTAACTGCAATAATGCCATGTAACACCCTCCATTGCATATCACCAGTACCCTTTTGTAACGGTGGTTTGTACAGTGCTCTCCATGCTGGCTTTACCTTGTCATCAATTCCCAATTTTACCCTCCATGGAGTGTCTTTTCTATTTTTCAATTTCTCTTTGTTTAACACCTTAACACACCCCCTATACAAATCCTTCCCATTCACCTCATCCAAACCCACCTCCTCCAACCCTCTCAAATCCAACAATATACCCTTTCTCTCTGACTCTGTGATATTTGGTGTAATCCCTAATCTTGGAAATGAGACGTCTTCATCTTGTTCCTTCTTCTTGTGGCTATTAAGCATTCCCCATTCTTCCGCTGACAGAGCTTTCCTGCAGCTTCCCAGCATTTGTCCAACAATCCTTTCCGACCTCACCCCCAAATGTTCAGCCAACCGTCTTCCATCCATTAAGTCGGGCCCAGCCATTGCCATTAACTGTCTTAAGGTGATTATTTTTCCCTTCACCAGAATCTTTGAGAAATGTGGAACAGCTGCAGTTGTACAATCCAGTCTTGCCCCACACACCAGAGGTTCCTCCAACAGCCAATGCACTGACTCCGCTGAAGTTCGTCTGGACACCTTCATTATGCTCCACACTCTGAGAAGGCCTCTGTAAAACGGAGGTACTCCCTCCCTAGAAATCTGGCTACTATCAACCAGAAATAAAGCCTTCTTTAAACCTAAACCTCCAACCCTCTGTAACACAAGGCCTGCTACCCCCCTCCACACCACATTTTCCTGTCCATAAAGCAACCTTTGAATAAACTGAAAACGGAAAGCAGCAGCCCTACTAGCCAGATGTACCAGACCTTGTCCCCCCTCCTCTTTTGACAAATACAACACACTTTGTGGAACCCAGTGATATTTATCCCAAAAAAAATCTACCATAATTGCCTGTATCTTAGCCAGAAGACCAGAAGGTGGTTCTAAAACTGCCAACCGATGCCATAATGCAGAGGCAATCACATTGTTAACTATAATAGTTCTCCCCCTATATGACATTCGAGATAACAACCAACGCCATCTCCTCATCCTCCCTTCCACCATTTCAACCACCCCAATCCAATTTCTTTCCATAATCCCCTCATCTCCTAAGTACACTCCAAGATACTTAAACCCTCCCTTACACCATTCCAATCCCCCTGGCAAAGCCATGATCCCTCCAGACCATTCTCCAATCTGTAATGCACAACTCTTTTCCCAATTTACTTTTGCCGAGGATATTCCCCTAAACCAATCAACCATTAGACTCAAACTATCCACCTCCTCTTGATTTTTCACTAAAACAACTACATCATCAGCATAGGCTGAAAGACGAATAGGAGGAATATCCTTGGAAAGGTACACCCCTTCAATGCGACTTCTAATGCTATTTAGTAGTGGCTCTATAGCAATGGCATACAGCATCCCTGATAAAGAACATCCCTGCCTAATACCTCTACACACTTTAAAAGGAGCACTCAAACCACCGTTAACTTTCAATACACTTTCAATGTCACCATATATCACCTTTATCATGTCAATAAAACCAGATCTGAACCCAAACGCCTCAAGCGTATGCCATAAATATTGATGTTCAACTCGGTCAAATGCCTTTTCCTGATCAATTGAAATTAGACCTGCATCCACCCCAATAGCCCTAGAGATGTCCAAAAAGTCACGAATCAGAGAAATGTTATCCCCTATCTGCCTGCCAGGAACACAGTAGGACTGGTCCGTATGTATGATTTGCCCCATCACCTCCCTCAGCCTGTTGGACAAAGCCTTGGACAGGATCTTATAATCAGTGCACAATAAAGCCACCGGCCTCCAGTTTTTCACCTCCCTAGGGTCTCCCTTTTTGGGCAGTAGGGTGAGGACAGCCCTTCTGCAGCTTAATGGTAGTAACCCTCCGGTTAAACTATCATTAACCACTGCCAGCCAATCTTCTCCCAACATAGTCCAAAAAGACTTAAAAAAGTCAACGGGAAGCCCATCAAAGCCTGGTGCCCTTCCATTTTCCATGCCTTTTAATGCAGAGTATAACTCCTGCAAAGACAATGGTTGCTCAAGCTCAACCTGAGCTTCTGCATCCACCTTTGGGAGCCCATCAAGGAACTTCTGTGTCACTGTTTTATCCTCTTTGTACTCACACTTGTAGAGCTCAGCATAGAACTCTACTGCCCTCTTTCTAATTTCACTAGGGCTAGTGAGCTCTTGTCCAACAGCTGATTTGAGACAATGAATAATTTTTCTTTGTCCATTCTTTTTCTCTAAACCAAAGAAAAATTTGGATGAGGCATCCATTTCAGATATTCCCTGAAACTTACTTCTCACCAATGCCCCCTGTGCTCTGATACCCAGCAGATCTGCCAATTCAACTTTTTTTTTCTTGAGTGCCTGCGTATGGCCCCAATCTCCTGTGGTCTCAACCAATGTCATGAGTTCCACTATTTCAAACTCTAGGGCTTTCAGTGATCTGATGATATCCTTGGTGACATTCCTCGTGTATTGATTACAAAATTGTTGAATCTGGATTTTCCCTATATCCCACCACTGTTGAATGGATATAAAACTGTCCTTTTGAGACCTCCACCTCTCACAGAAAAAACAAAAACATTTCCTGAAGTGAGCATCACTCAATAAAGTTATATTAAAATGCCAGTATGCGCTTTTGGGTTTTACATTATTAATGAACACCACCTCTGTTATTAAACAATGATCAGAAAATCCCACCGGGGTTATCACACTTGATTTACAGACCTGAGATTGATGCTCAAAACAATAAAACCTATCTAACCTTGCCATAGAGATGATGTTCTCTCTCACATGCGCCCAGGTGTACTGCCTTGTGCCTCCATTTTGTCTCCGCCAAATATCACACAATTCATGCGTTACAATGAGGCGTTTTAAAAAGGTCCTTGAGGCTATATGAGGTTCTTGATGATTTCTATCTAAATCACTGACTGTGCAGTTAAAATCCCCAGCAATAAATAAATAATCTTCATTGTTACATTTCTCAATGGTATTTGATAATGTCTCTAAAAAACATACCCTCTCAACTGCCACCACTGGGGCATAGACATTTATCAGACACATAGTGATGTTTTCATACCTTGCTCTAACTTTTAATAACCTCCCCTCAACTACCTCTTCAACCTCATAAGACAAAGGCAAAAACCCCCTTGAGAACAATATAGCCACACCCCCACTTTTAGAATTTTTATGACTACACACCACTGTCCCCTCCCACTCCTTTTTCCACATAACTTCATTTTCCAAATTACTATGTGTTTCTTGTAGAAAATTTATGTCACTTCCCTTTCCCCTAATTAACTCATACACTATCGCTCTTTTTTTAACATCTCTTCCACCATTTATGTTTAAAGAAGAAATCTTAAAACTGCTCATGAATGAAAAAAATATACAGAGGAAAATACAGATATCCCATCTCTTTACAGGTTTAAAACTGCAACTAAACCCTTTCATTTTCTTTAGAATTTACATCACTTATCACTCTCGTGACCACCTTCTTAAGTCTAGCAATTTCAGGGCTTGTCAAACCTCCCCCTGTTATTTTTGACATCAAAAACTTTGCTGATTCAATAAACAATTCACTTTCAGGGAAAAAATCAGTTATATTGTAATCCTGCATATATTTCTTCCCTTTTGTCAACTTCAGAAATTGGCGTACCTTCTTAATTCCATACCTTCCTTCCTCCCCAATTATCTCACTATTTTGTTGCGACGTGTCAGATGACTCACTCCCGCTCTCCTCCCCAGAGGAAAACTCTCCTAAATCTTCAACCTTTCCATCTTCAACTAATTTATCAATCTCTACCTTCCTCTTAGAATTAGACCCTTCACCCCCCCCTACATTCTTTCTCTTACTTCTCGGTACTTTGAAAACAGCTTCTTCCTTTCCTGTTATTTCAATTTCCTCTTTATCTCCAATTTCATTTTCCAACACCACCTCAGCAACGGCAGTCGCAATCTCACAGACTGCTTCCCCTCCCTCCTTGTTCTGATCCACCACAATTGTCCCCGTATCCACACTGCCTTCCTCTCCCCCTTTTCCAACCACATCTGCCCACCTTCTTCCTTCCCCCGTACTTTTAGCAGTTTCATCTCTTTGCGTAAATGCATTATCTGTACCATCACTATAACTACTACCGGGCTCTGCGCGCTCCTTCTCAGGACAACTACGCACCAAATGCCCCTCTCTTCCACACCCAAAACATTTCATTGATTCAGTAGAAGCGTAAAACACATAATCAAATCCATCAATCTTAAAACTAAACGCTAAATTCAGTTCATCGACGTCCTTTTTTAAGATCATATACACTTGCCTTCTATGAGACACGACATGTTTCAGCAACGGAGATTTGCATCCAAAAAGAACTTTCTTTATTGTAGACACAATTTGACCATGACGCGATAATTCTCTCTCCAACACTTCATCTCTAACAAATGGTGGTACGTTAGACAATATAACCTTCTTAGCCGGATTCATAAGTGGAAATACCTTCGTCTGTGTTTCCCTCAAAACAACACCGTTCTCCACCATCGTATTCACTTTTCCAATAGAATCTAAGAATATCACTACTGCGCTATTCATCCTTGAGGCTGATTTAATGCTATCATACCCAATCATACTACCTACCGCTAAAACACATTCTTCCACTGAACATCCAACCTCTGCCAAAATCTTAATTCCATTGCGCCGACTAAGTTTTTCATACTCCAAATTCTCACGAGCGGACATTTTAACCAGCCTCAACCAGCTGGTTGTGCCCTCGCGAAAACAAACAACCTCAAACTATCCCACCACCCCTCTACTTGTTAATTAATAAGTAGAACAATTATCTTTAAACCAACTAATCAATATATATATATTTACATACCAAAACCCAATAGAATGAAAAGAAATCCAGTCGCTCTCACAAACACTCCTGCTTGACGACTCACTTCCCAGCATGCACTCCGAAGAGAGAGAGAGAGAGAGAGAGAGAGAGAGAGAGAGAGAGAGAGAGAGAGAGAGAGAGAGAGAGAGAGAGAGAGAGAGAGATCTCCTTAGCTGGTACACTGAATCTACATTGACAGGCACTTGTCTGGGAGGCACTCCACTTCCAAAAACCATAGGTTTGGATTGAGGGGCGGCCAGAAGGGACTTTGACAGAAATGACAATTTAAAGAAGCAATTTGAATGAGGAAAAGAGATAACTGTCAGCAGTTCAATAATTCCGCTTCTCCAAAGTTTGCCAACAGAAGGGGCTCTTCTGTATTATTTGGAGACAGATTTGAATCAATTGTCAGTCTGTGAATAGATTTCTCACAAGGTGCTAAATAGCAACCCAGCCCTAAATTTGTTGTTAAAATAAAGCCAAAATCAAATTTGATTGCATTTAAAACATGGTTCTCCACAGTGCAACTTTGTTTGAATTCAGTGCATTAGCTTACAACCTCCCCAGCTAACAACAAATGTTGCCATACCTTTAGAGAAAGCTCCCTTGGGAGTCTGCAGGGTATTTTCATAGGAATGTTCCAGTGACGTGTAAGGACTGTTTCCAAGAGGCCATTACCTTAATGTGAAACACAACTTATCCAGAACATGGTTACAATGTTTTAAGAATATTCAATAATAATGTTCTATACACGTTTCATTGGAACGTAGCAAGAATATTCCAGTTTCTAGTTTTCTGAAGGTGAGGAGAATATTCCATCAATGTCACCAACAAACATGCACACAACTTGATTGCCATGGAATAAAATATATTAATTTTCTAGACACTCTTCATGGGAACGTTGCAAGGACATTCATGCGTCCAGTTTTCTGAGGCTTAGGAGAATATTTAATCAACATCACACCAAACATACAGTTGAAGTTGGAAGTTTACATACACTTAGGTTGGAGTCATTAAAACAAATTTTTCAACCTCTCCACAAATTTCTTGTTAACAGACTATAGTTTTGGCAAGTCGGTTAGGATATCTACTATGTGCATGACTCAAGTAATTTTTTCCAACAATTGTTTACAGACATTATTTCACATATAATTCACTGTATCACAATTCCAGTGGGTTAGAAGTTTATGGTTTATGGCTGAGGTTTATAGCATGTTGGTCGTGAGTATGTACTATGTTAGCTGTTGTTGGTAGCAGCTTTGCTATGTTCTGTGTTTGTTGCTTTGTCAGAGCTTCTTTAGTGAGTTAGTTCTCAGTTTTGTTGTGAAGTGGATTGTTTGTTATTCTGTTTCATTTGTTCCCAGGGGGGAAGGGAAGGCACTTTGGGAGTGCTTAGGCAAGAGGCCTGCGGGCATACATATACCCGTAGTATATTCATTGTCTAGGCACACTAGGTAAGACCTGGGCGGACCACCCCCTGTATTTTGGGTAGTGCACCAGGTCGTGCTAAAATAGGTAAGTATTGAGTAGGCAGGTTAGATAGGAGAGGGGGAAGCTTTGATATTTACTTTCTTTGCTTTGGTTCCATCCAGCCCCTTTTCCCCATATTACCGTGTAAGGCAATAAATCCTAGTAAGCGGTCAATTCTGCCTTTTTGTCATCCTTACTCGCACCTACAGTCCATACCTCTTTCACTTCACAGAGAGCTCAGTGCAGCAGGGTCTGGTGGGTTTAATGGAATCACAGGACGAGCCCCCATTACGTTACGCATAACTCTATGAAGAGGGAACGCAACTCCCTGCTACAACTCAACTCGTCCTGTGATTCAGTGAGCGAGTTTATTAGCGAGTGCATCAGTGGTGTTGTACCCACGGTGACTATTAAAACCTTCGCCAACCAGAAACCGTGGATTGATGGCAGCATTCGCGCAAAACTGAAAGCGCGAACCACTGCTTTTAATCAGGGCAAGGCGACCGGAAACATGACCGAATACAAACAGTGTAGCTATTCCCTCCGCAAGACAATCAAACAAGCTAAGCGTCAGTATAGAGACAAAGTAGAGTCGCAATTCAACGGCTCAGACACGAGAGGTATGTGGCAGGGTCTACAGTCAATCACGGACTACAAAAAGAAAACTAGCCCCATCGCGGACCCCGATGTCTTGCTCCCAGACAAACTAAAAAACTTCTTTGCTCGCTTTGAGGACAATACAGTGCCACCAACACGGCCCACTACCAAAACCTACGGGCTCTCCTTCACCGAAGCCAATGTGAGTAAAACATTTACACGTGTTAACCCTCGCAAGGCTGCCGGCCCAGACGGCATCCCTAGCCGCGTCCTCAGAGCATGCGCAGACCAGCTGGCTGGTGTGTTTACGGACATATTTAATCAATCCCTATCCCAGTCTGCTGTTCCCACATGCTTCAAGAGGGCCACCATTGTTCCTGTTCCCAAGAAAGCTAAGGTAACTGAGCTAAACGACTGTGGCCCCGTAGCGCTCACTTCCTTCATCATGAAGTGCTTTGAGAGACTAGTCATGGATCATATCACCTCCACCCTACCTTGGGCCTACCCTGGGTCTTGGGCCTACCCTGGGTAGTCCTATCCTGGACTTTTTGACGGGACGCCCCCAGGTGGTGAGGGTAGGAAACAACATCTCCACCCCACTGATCCTCAACACTGGGGCCCCACAAGGGTGCGTTCTCAGCCATCTCCTGTACTCCCTGTTCACCCATGACTGCGTGGCCATACACACCTCCAACTCAATCATCAAGTTTGCAGACGACACTACAATGGTAGGCTTGATTACCAACAACGACGAGACGGCCTACAGGGAGGAGGTGAGGGCCCTCGGAGTGTGGTGTCAGGAAACTAACCTCACACTCAACGTCAACAAAACAAAGGAGATGATCGTGGACTTCAGGAAACAGCAGAGGGAGCACCCCCTATCCACATCGACGGGACAGTAGTGGAGAAGGTGGAAAGTTTTAAGTTCCTCGGCGTACACATCATGGACAAACTGAAATGGTCCACCCACACCGTCAGCTTGGTGAAGAAGGCGCAACAGCACCTCTTCAACCTCAGGAGGCTGAAGAAATTTGACTTGTCACCAAAAACACTAACAAACTTTTACAGATGCACAATCGAGAGCATCCTGTCGGGCTGTATCACCGCCTGGTATGGCAACTGCTCCGCCCACAACCGTAAGGCTCTCCAGAGGGTAGTGAGGTCTGCACAACGCATCACCGGGGGCAAACTACCTGCCCTCCAGGACACCTACACCACCCGATGTCACAGGAAGGCCAAAAAGATCATCAAGGACAACAACCACCCGAGCCACTGCCTGTTCACCCCGCTATCATCCAGAAGGCGAGGTCAGTACAGGTGCATCAAAGCTGGGACCGAGAGACTGAAAAACAGCTTCTATCTCAAGGCCATCTGACTGTTAAACAGCCATCACTAACATTGAGTGGCTGCCAACATACTGACTCAAATCTCTAGCCACTTTAATAATTAAAGATTGGATGTAATATATGTATCACTAGCCACTTTAAACAATGCCACTTTATATAATGTTTGCATACCCTACATTACTCATCTCATATGTATATACTGTACTCTATACCATCTACTTCATCTTGCCTATGCCGTTCGGCCATCGCTCTTCCATTTATGTATATGTACATATTCTTATTCATTCCTTTACAATTGTGTGTAAAAGGTAATTGCTAGATTACTTGTTAGATATGACTGCATGGTCGGAACTAGAAGCACAATCATTTCACTACACTCGCATTAACATCTACTAACCATGTGTATGTGACCAATAACATTTGATTCTATTTGATGCTGGCATTGTCTGTGTCATGTCTGTGTCAGTTATCAGTCAATCTGACTATTCTCTCATCTTTGATTTTATTGACTTTTTTCAGCAATTTGAGGGTTTTCTGCATAGTTGTCTAATGTTGGTGTGGGCATATTAACCTGTTTTAATGTTACTCTTGAATCACTATGAGAAATATAATAGTTTTTCTTGAGTGTACTTTTCACAGAGCTGAGATATACTTTGAGGTGCAAAGCGTAGCAATGCAGTTGAAATCAATCATCGACACAGACATGGTGGCGTAGCAGAAAGCTCAGAATGCTGTGAACCAAGAGGTTGTGAGTTCAAATCCCATGTTAAGACATGATGAATAATAATTACTGTATAAATGCACATGAACAATGTAAGTACGGTATGGATGTTGAAACAGCAGTATGTTAAAAGCAGTGTGGGTGTCTCTAACCTTGCCAGCATACGGTAAATGGATCAGGGATCTTGATGGACTCTGCACAGTAACAAGAGATGATGTAATTAAACACCATTTTTTTGTGGACCATCAGGCGACCTCCTAAAAATTCCTTCACCTTTTACTGCAGTGGGCTAAATCAGGGTCACACAGGGTGTTTCTTGGTTGTCTTAAACAAATCTACTTTGAAACCAAAGTATACACCTCACACACATGGTCATGAGCTTACAGAAAAGAAGACACCTGTACCCTGGCAGATAAAGAGTTGATATGTAGTCCATTTTGAGTTTGCATCCCAATATTCCACTTTATAAACATCACAGAAGACTGAAATATAACACCAGATTTTCAACGTTTCAAAAAATATGTTTATTAATTATGAAATGATGAAGAATATTAGTAACATTCCACCCACAAAGCCACAAGTCATTTGACTTCAGGAAAGGGCTATGGGACGTCCTTGGAACAAGCCGGGAACTAGAGAAAACCTCCAGGGGACAGAGGTTTTCCTATGTTTTAAATGTTCTTGGACACAGTAATGTTTTTGCAACGTCCAATAAAATGTGTCTGGAACATTAATATGTTCTGAGAACATGGCAACCATGTTTTCTGTATGTTTGGTGTGACGTTGATGGAATATTCTCCTAACCTTCAGAAAACTGGACACATGGATCTTCTTGTAACGTCCCATGAAACGTGTCTAGAACATTAATATTGTATATTCTGAGAACATGGCAACCATGTTCTGGATAAGTTCTGTTTGACATTAAGAGAATGTTCTCCTAACTGTAACGCAAAAACATGCTAAATAGGTTCTTTGGGGTTTTTTCTCCAACATAGATAGCATTTTCCCGTAACTAATGGAAAACTGGACACTCAAACATCAGGAAAGCATCACGGGTAACATTACAAACCGCTCTCTCTCCCTAGAATTATTAGCTGGGTTAGGAGTGTGCCAATCAGATACCCTTTCACACTATTTTGCCCACCTGATCCATACTGTTCTGGTAACATCTTCCGGTCACACTTTATTTGGATAGTCTGGATTTTCTATCAACAAACTATTTGTTGATTAGCAACTGCTTACTAAGGTTACGGTTAGGTTTAGAATAAAGGTTATGGTAATGGTTAAGGTTAGGGTTAGAGCTAGGGTTGGGGTTGGGGTTAGTATAGAGTTAGTTGAAATGTTACTGATAGTCAGGAGATTGTCTGTAGAGCATCTACAGATGGACTATCCAAATAAAGTGTTACCCATTTCCCTATTATGATGGATGCGTAACCAGGCCAGAACAGCTTGGTTTAGCTCAGTAGTGTAAACTGGCATACAGTAGGGTGAGAATTCCTAGCTGAAAGTGAGGATACAAAGTTTCACCCTCTGAGGGTTAAAGCACCTCAACAGAGTGTTTGTGTTAAGGGGACGAATTAAGTGAACATTACTATGCAGTAGATGCTTTGGATGAATAAGAGGGATTGGAAGCAGAGGGTCTTCTGCTTCCAAGAGCCACATTTGGTTTTGGCACTTTGCCTCTCAGCTGTGTTGTACTTGAGTGCAGCTCTTGTGAGAAACGGGGCACTAGTGTTGGGTAAACAGCTTACACACACACACACGCACACACACACACACACACACACACACACACACACACACACACACACACACACACACACACACA
Source organism: Salvelinus fontinalis (assembly GCF_029448725.1). Lineage (NCBI taxonomy): Eukaryota > Metazoa > Chordata > Actinopteri > Salmoniformes > Salmonidae > Salvelinus > Salvelinus fontinalis. The sequence continues at coordinate 34,387,950 of NC_074696.1, read as the reverse complement.
CACACACACACACACACACACACACACACACACACACACACACACACACACACACACACACACACTCACACGTCCTCCTGTTATCTGATTGGCTCCTTGTGCCATCTGCTGCTGCATGCCCTCTTCTCTTTGCCACTGGCAGTCACATCTCTGTCCTCCTTCTCTCTAATAATCTATCTCTCTCTCTGACTCCCCTGACTCTCTCTCTCTCTCTCTCTCTCTATCTCTCTTTGTCTGTCTTTCTATGCCCAAACCACACTCTGAAGCGGTGCCAGTGAAGTGCCTGCAATTCTCTGACTCATCTACCCCCACACAGTCTCACCACTCTTCCTCATTCCCCCTATTTCTCCTCCATCTCTCTCTCACTCACTTGCTCTTTCATCTGCTCAAGATGGCCTGCCCTCTCGCTCTCCACCACTTTTGCTCTCCCCCGTTCTTTATTCCTCCCTTTCTCTATCCTCTTTCTCATTTTCTTTCTCCCTTTCCCTCCCTCCCTCTCCCTCTCTTTCCCTCTCCCCCAGTCTCTCTCCCTCCCTGTCTTTCCTCTGGGCCCTGTGCTGGCCTTCAATCAGAACAGGGGATGTGTAACACAGCAGCTGCAAAAAGGCCTCACAAACATCGGCTGACAAGAAGTGACAGCTCTCTATAGCGCTCGCTGGCACTGACAGCTGACAGATGGATACCAATCATATACACTGGAGGGGAAAGAGAGAGAGAGAGAGAGAGAGAGAGAGAGAGAGAGAGAAAAGCCCCAGGATGATTCTCTAGTATGACTCTCTGTTCGCGGTGACGGGGCCAACATTTGATTGAGTGCTGGGGAGAATAATAAACCCTTCGACTCACTAGCGCCTGGGCCAAGCTCTCTCTCTCCCTCATTCTCTCTCTCTTTCTCCCTCACTCTCTCTCTCTTTCTCCCTCACTCTCTCTCTCTCCCTCTCTCTCTCCCTCACTCTCTCTCCTTCCCTCACTCTCTCTCTTTCTCCCTCACTCTCTCTCTCTCCCTAACTCTCTCTCTCCCTCACTCTCTCTCTCTCTCCTTCACTCTGCCTCACTCTCTCTCTCTCTCCCTCACTCTCTCTCTCCCTCTCTCTCTCTCCCTCTCTCTCTCTCTCCCTCACTCTCTCTCTCCCTCACTCTCTCTCTTCTCCCTCACTCGCCCTCTCTCACTATCTTCATCTCACGTATGTTTTAGTCTGTGTTGTTATTCTGATTATATTCCCTTGTAATGACCCATGTATTTCAATCGTAAAGCTTAGAAATGTCCGGAGTATTCCAATAAACTTAAACTAATTCTAAATCGAATTATTTCTATAATACTCTTCTCTTTCTATGGTCCTCTCTTCATCATATTGTTTTCCTCCTTTCCAACCATCTCGTTCCAACTTCTTTGTCCCTCCTCTCTTCTTTTATACCCGTGTCCTTCTTAGACATCCCATGATGGTTCACCTTGATCTCTCTTGGCCAGACTTAGAGGTGCAGTATACAAGGTGTACAGGTGAATACAAAGCTAACACCAACTAGAGCTGTTGGCGTCAGGCGGTCGAGTAAGAGACCCCTCCCCATCAACAAGATTGACACGTTCTGTCTGTCAGCCGTAACATAGCAACCAGGGAGGAAATGGCCAATAGGGACTGATTTGAAGCATCTAGCATCCATCTGCTTATATTTCTGGAGGGGGGAGGGGCAGAGCAAAAAGCTTTTTTAATCGATAGGCATCCTCGCCTTCCTATTAGAGTCTAGCGAGGAAATAGCCAGGTGGTGAGTGTCGAGCGCTGCTCCAACGACTGCAATGAGATAAAGAGACGAAAGAGGGGTGTATAGTTGAGAGAAGGGAAAGGGAGAAATAGTGACGTGTAGAAAGGGAAGTTGCCAGAGGAAAGGAAGAAAAAGAGAGGAAAGTAGAGGAGGAGAGGAAAGGAGAAGAGAGGAGGACCTAAAGGAACAGGTAAGAAAGCCAGAAAATAAGGAGGAAGGTGGAGGGAAGGAAGAACAGAGGTAGATAAAGGAGGGGGGGCAAAGGGGAAAAGGATAGAGTGGAGGACAGGACAGAGAAGGTGAGAGGAGAGGAGAGATGAGGACTACAGTGTGAAAGAATTTGCCGTCTGGGTTTGAAAGTGTCTTCAGCTGTTCTAGATATAACAGAGAGCTCACTTCTCAGTCAAGAAGCAAACGGATGCAGGGGCTTTTTAGCAAATGCTTGAGAACCTTTCGGAGAATGGTGCCCAATTTATCGCCGCATGATCTGTCAGGAAATGTCAGCGTGTTCTGATTCAACTGAACTGCCACAGTCATTCAAATACTACCCTTGTCTCCTCATTACCACCAAGACATATCCCATATTAAAAGTACTGCATTACTTATCACCAACAAACAACAGAGCAAGATTTCTAATAAAAATGTAGTTTCCTCAAAATAACCACCATTTTCCAACATCTCCATCGGCCTTGTCAGTGCTCACATCCCTGTTTGTTTGTAGATGTCCGTCGGGGGTGGGTGAAGGGGTATAGAAAGAAGCGCACACTTTGTTGCCTAGTGATGAAAGCTGCATGACAGATATGGGTCCTCATGCCTAGGCAGGAGTGTCTGATATTTGATAGCGCTCATCATTCTGTTAGCCTGAGGGCTAGAAACCATTTTAGATGTTTATCATGTACATCAGGCTCATTTTGTGCTGTGGAATCGGTAATGTGGGATGGCGACCGCAGACTTGTATCAGATTGGGGGTTTGGCTTTCTGTGATTGGCAGATGGAGATGGATATGACTTTTGACCCTAGTACTGTCACATTAGCCGCTAGCCATAGCAATAGCATTAACCACTAGTTTATGTAGAAGACATACAGTTGAAGTCGGAAGTTTACATACACTTAGGTTGGAGTCATTACAACTAGTTTTTCAACCACTCCACACATTTTTTGTTAAGAAACTATAGTTTTGGCAAGTCAGTTAGGACATCTACTCTGTGCATGACACAAGTAATTTTTCCAACAATTGCTTACAGACAGATTATTTAACTTATAATTCATTGTATCACAGTTCCAGTGGGTCAGAAGTTTACATACACTAAGTTGACTGTGTCTTTAAAAAGCTCGGGAAATTCCAGAAAATTATGTCATGGCTTTAGAAGCTTCTGATTGACATAATTTGAGTCAATTGGAGGTGCACTTCTGAATGTATTTCAAGGCCTACCTTCAAACTCAGTGCCTCTTTGCTTGACATCATGGGAAAATCAAAAGAAATCAGCCAAGACCTCAGAAAAAAATTGTAGACCTCCACAAATCTGCTTCATCCTTGGGAGCAAATTCCAAATGCCTGAAGGTACCACGTTCATCTGTACAAACAATAGTATAAACACCATGAGACCAAGCAGCCGTCATACCACTCAGGCAGGAGACGCGTTCTGTCTCCTAGAGATGAACGTACTTTGGTGCGAAAAGTGACTCAGTTACACCAGCTCTGTTAGGAGGAATGGGCCAAAATTCACCCAGCTTGTTGTGAGAAGCTTGTGGAAGGCTACCCGAAACGTTTGACCCAAGTTAAACAATTTAAAGGCAATGCTACCAAATACTAATTGAGTGTATGTAAACTTCTGACTCACTGGGAATGTGATGAAAGAAATAAAAGCTGAAATAAATAATTCTCTCTACTATTATTCTGACATTTCGCATTCTTAAAATAGAGTGGTGATCCTAACTGACCTAAGACAGGGAATTTTAACTAGGATTAAATGTCAGGAATTGTGAAAAACGGAGTTTAAAATATTTGGCTAAGGTGTATGTAAACATCCGACTTCAACTGTATAAGTTTCCTTTAGACCACAGATCTAGGATCAGATTAACCTACCCCATCACCAATATGTGAATGAAAAAACATCTGACCTTGTATTAGTGATCAGGGGTAACTTCTACTTACTACAGAACCTCTGTGTGAAGGTGGGAGAATATTGTATTTAATATGGATGATATACCCAGCCCTCTCTTGCCTTAGTCTACTGTAACCCAAACAGTGGCTTACTAATGATTTGTGGCAGTGCTTGAGGCATGCTACTGGCTTACTGCATCATTCAACTAACATTCCTTTTGATACCCAGCGTTATGTTATTTCACATGATCACATCAATGTAATCTGTGCCATATCTCTGTTTCTAATGTGGTTGGTTTATATGAACAAATGTCTGTGTGTTCCAAAGAAAGCTGTGGTGTTTGTGGATATCTTGGCTTTATCAACATCTCCACAGTGGTCATTTGAATTTTGGCAACACTTTCGATAGTCGATCTATAGATGCTTGACTATCGAAAAGCATTACCCGGGTATGAATACCAGTTAGGGCCAAACCTCAAATTAAATGAATAAGTCAAATAGTCTCATTTTCTTTGGAGACTTTTGTCTGGTGCAAGTAGCCTGGCCAATGTACAACTCCCCATGCACAAAAAGCACTGATGCCTCAATTTGTTTCCATTGAATCACTGGAGGGCACTGGAGAGCAGCAACAAGTTATTTCATGATTAAAACCAGGCTAATACCTTCCAGGTAGATAGGCGACAGGAGAGGAGGATGTAAACTAGATAGGAAAACGTGTAGGAAAGTGGTTTCCAGTATTGTGCTAGTGTGTCCTACTGTAAAGCCTAATCATAGTTCAGAATCCATTTTCTTATTAATGTTTTTGCCTCGGGTTGTGTGGAACAGCCTCAGAACCCCAAACGGTTTCTATAATTTTATTGACAACTCGTTATTCCGCTAAAATAAGTTAATTCGCCATGATGGTGGGGAAGGGTCTCCTGGGAATAGAAGTCATTGTTAGTGCAGTCTCTCAGCATGTTGGCAGTTGATGTGGCGTATGACTACGCCCGTCAATCAAACTGCTATGCCATACAGAAGGCAGGATCAGCAGTCATTTTACAGTGCCTTCAAAAGGATTCATACCCCTTGATTTATTCCACATTTTGTCGTTACAGCCTGAATTCAAAATGTATTAAAATGTATTTTTATTCACCATCGACATACAATATCCCATAATGACAAAGGGTAAAACATGTTTTCATATTTTTATTTTATTTATTGAAAATTAAATACAGAATTATGTCACTTACATACTGTAAGTATTCACACCCCTGAGTCAATACATGTTACGATCACCTTTGGCAGCGATTACAGCTGTGAGTCCTTCTGGGTAAGTCTAAGAGCTTTGAACTCCTGGATTGTACAATATTTGCACATGATTCTTATGAAGACTATTCAAGATCTGTCAAGTTGGTTGTTGATCATTGCTAGACAGACATTTTGAAGTCTTGCCATACATTTTCAAGCAGATTTAAGATAGAACTGTAACTAGGCCACTCAGGAACATGCAATGTCTTGGTAAGCAACTCCAGTGTATATTTGGCCATGTGTTTTTGGTTGTCCTGCCGAAAGGTTGAATTTGTCTCACAGTGTCTGTTGGAAATCACATGGAACCAGGTTTTCCTCTAGGATTTTGCCTGTGCTTAGCTCTATTACATTTATTTTTATCCTAAAAAGCGCATTATTTAGTGCCTTATTGCAAAACAGGATGCATGTTTGGGAATATATTTTTATTCTGTACAGGCTTCCTTCTATTCATTGCCATTTACTGTAGGTTAGTATTGAAGAGTAACTACTATTTTGTTGATCCATCCTCAGTTTTCTCCTATCACATTCATTAAACTCTGTAATTGTTTTATAGCCACCATTGGCCTCATGGTGAAATCCCTAAGTGATTTCCTTCCTCTCCATCAACTTAGTTAGGAAGGATGCCTGTATCTCTATAATGACTGGGTGTATTGATACATCATCTGAAGTGTAATTAATAACTTCACCATGTTCAAGGGGATATTCAATGTCTGCTTTTTTTTAACCTATCTACCTCCCTAGTTTTCGTGGTTTAATCTGTATTTGAAATTCACTGCTCGACTGAGGGACCTTACAGATAATTGCATGTGTGGGTTACAGAGACGAGGTAGTCATTCAAAAATCATGTTCAACACTATTATTGCACACAGAGTGAGTCCATGCATTTTATTATGTGACATGTTAAGCACATAGACTTGCCTTAACAAAGGGGTTGAATACTTATTGACTCAAGACATTTCAGCTTTTTATTTTTAATGAATTTGTAAAAATGACAAAAAACATAATTCCACTTTAACATTATGGGGTACTGTGTGAAGGCCAGTGATATTAAATGTCAATTGAATCAATTTGAAATTCAGGCTGTAACAAAACAAAATATGGAAAAAGTCAAGGGGTGTGATTTATTTCTGAAGGCACTGTATGTGTGTGATGCAGTTTAATATTAACATTTTTTAAAGTTACAATCAGTAGGTTAATTTAAATAATTGAATGTCAGTTCCAGTTCAGGTCTCTCATCGCCAAAAAGTATTAAACTAGTGTTACTCTCTCAATTCCATTCAATTTCAATTTCCTTCAATGGTCCTCCTCATTACATGAATTCACCCCAATCCTAAATGTAGCCATTAAAGGAAGTTCAAATGTGTCAACGTATTGTAAATCTATGACACAAACAATACTAGCCAGTGAACGAGCCAGTGAGGTCGCCAGTAAGCTACCACAGTCGAACATTCAAATACATTTAGGCTGGGATTCAATCCAAGCCACGTTATAGAGCAGGCTTGAGCCGATATGCGATCTCAGCGAACGTCCTGGGAAAATGCATTTAAAAGGCACATTGTTGTCTGTCCATTTGCGCTGCTTTAAAACACTTCCAAGTATACAAACACAGACTTCGACCAAACTAATGAGCGCTTTACATGCGATAAACAACAAGTGACATGCCAGCATAACACAGACATGTCAAGTTCCATCACCCCATATGGGTTGTGCCCCACTGAAAGGCAGAGGGATATGCTGTTGATCGGAGGTGAAAAGTGGCAGAGTTTCGTTGGCACACCTTGGGGCACTGAAGCCGTCACACAGATAAACAATGAGTGGCAATCTGGGACACTTTCTCTCATTACGTTCTGGCATCAAATCTGTCACTCATCAAATATCCCCCCGCACTATAGGCTGCTACCCAGATTACTTCCTCTTCACTTCCTGTATATTCCCCCTTCCTGCATTCCTTTCTACTTGACCTTTCCTAAGTACACGAAGAGGAGCGTGTTACTGTAGGGGTGGAACTCTGTCACATAATATGATATATCCCCGTTTTAACTGAAATGCATTGTGATACACTTAGCCTTGGGATGACGTGACACGACTCAAAGCCATCCATGTTGTCTCCTAAGGGCTATTATTGACCAAAAACAGTCAGTAAAATGCTGTCACTAAGTGTACAAAGAAAACAGATTTAGATGCAAGTCTCCCATACACTCATCATGATTGGGTGAGTAGACTGTGCAGAGGCAGCATAATGGTATCCAGTTCTTCAGTATACCTTTCTCTATGACTTTGATAATAGCCATCTGTGGTCCTACAAGGGGAGAAAATAATTAGCTGATTTCCTGTATCTCTATTGGGCCTATGGCTACTTTAAATGCTAAATGTTGGCTTTTGACAGAAATGAGCGGGACAAAAGTTGTGGACTGTTTGCCCATGGTCTGTGGAAATGTTATTCTGGCAGTATTTGACAAATCGTAACTGCCTCAGTTGCTTTTATATTGATAAAACAGTTCCTTCACTTACAGTGCCTTGCAAAAGCATTCATCCCCCTTGGCATTGTTCCTATTTTGTTGCATTACAACCTGTAATTTAAATGGGTTTTTATTTGGATTTCATGTAATGAGAGGCAACAAAGAGACCAAAGATAACCCTGAAGGAGCTGCAAAGCTCCACAGCTGAGATTGGAGTATCTGTCCATAGGACCACTTTAAGCCATACACTCCACAGAGCTGGGCTTTATGGAAGAGTGGCCAGAAAAAAAGCCATTGCTTAAAGACAAAAAATAAGCAAACACGTTCGGTGTTTGCCAAAAGGCATGTGGGAGACTCCCCAGACATATGGAAGAAGGTACTCTGATCAGATGAGACTAAAATGTAGCTTTTTAGCCGTCAAGGAAGACTCTATGTCTGGCGCAAACCCAACACCTCTCATCACCCCGAGAACACCATGCCCACAGTGAAGCATGGTGGTGGCAGCATTATGCTGTGGGGATCTTTTTCATTGGCAGGGACTGGGAAACTGGTCAGAATTGAAGGAATGATGGATGGTGCTAAATACAGGGAAATTCTTGAGGGATACCTGTTTCAGTCTTCCAGAGATTTGAGACTGGGATGGAGGTTCACCTTCCAGCAGGACAATGACCCTAAGCATACTGCTAAAGCAACACTCAAGTGGTTTAAGGGGAAACATTTAAATGTCTTGGAATGGCCTAGTCAAAGCCCAGACCTCAATCCAATTGAGAATTTGTGGAATAACTTAAAGATTGCTGTACACCAGCGGAACCCATCCAACTCGAATGAGCTGGAGCAGTTTTGCCTTGAAGAATAGGTAGAGACTTGCAGCTGTAATTGCTGCAAAAGGTGGCTCTACAAAATATTGACTTTGGGGGGGGG
>NC_074696.1:34361924-34376924 GCF_029448725.1 Salvelinus fontinalis | reverse complement strand
AGTAACAAGAAAAATTCCCAGGTCATGGACATATCTGATATTGGCAGAAAGCTTGAATTCATGTTAACTAAACTGCACTGTCTAATTTACAGTAGCTATTACAGTGAAATAATACCATGTTACTGTTTGAGGAGAGTGCACAGTTTTGAACATGAAAAGTTATTAATAAACAAATTAGGCACATTTGGGCAGGCTTGATACAACATTTTTAACAGAAATGCAAAAGTTCCTTGGATCACACTGCACACTTCCCTAACCCATCTGGACAAGAGGAATACCTACGTGAGAATGCTTTTTATCGACTACAGCTCAGCATTTAATACCATAGTACCCTCCAAACTCGTCATTAAGCTCGACCCTGGGTCTCGACCCCGCCCTGTACAACTGGGTCCTGGACTTCCTGACGGAACGCCCCCAGGTGGTGAGGGTAGGAAACAACATCTCCACCCCGCTGATCCTCAACACTGGGTCCCCACAAAGGTGTGTTCTCAGCCCTCTCCTGTACCTCCTCTTCACCCATGACTGTGTGGCCATGCACGCCTCCAACTCAATCATCAAGTTTGCAGACGACACTATAGTGGTAGGCTTGATTACCAACAATGATGAAACAGACTACAGGGAGGAGGTGAGGGCCCTCGGAGTGTGGTGTCAGGGAACTAACCTCACACTCAATGTCAACAAAACAAAGGAGATGATCGTGGACTTCAGGAAACAGCAGAGGGAGCAGCCCCCTATCCACATCGACGGGACAGTAGTAGAGAAGGTGGAAAGTTCCTCGGCGTACACATCATGGACAAACTTAAATGGTCCACCCGCACAGACAGCGTGGTGAAGAAGGCATAGCATTGACGCTTTGCTTGTTTGACGGTTCATCGGAGGGCAAAGCAAGATTTCTTATAAGCTTCCTGGTTAGAGTCCCGCTCCTTGAAAGTGGCAGCTCTAGCCTTTAGCTCAGTGCGAATGTTGCCTGTAATCCATGGCTTCTGGTTGGGGTATGTACGTACGGTCACTTTGGGGGGGGGACGTCATCGATGCACTTGTTGATGAAGCCAATGACTGATGTGGTGTACTCCTTATGTGGTGTACTCCTGTACTCCTTATGTGGTGTACTCTGTGCTATCAAAACAGTCCTGGAATGGATTTCAATTAACAGGTGTGCCTTCATAAAAGTTAATTTGATAAAAAGACCAAGTCCACATTATGGAGTTACCTCTGCTGCAGTGGATAAGTTCATTAGAGTTACCAGCCTAAGACATTGCAGCTAAAATAAATGCTTCACAGAGTTCAAGTAACAGACACATCTCAACCTCAACTGTTCAGAGGAGACTGCGTGAATCAGGCCTTCATAGTCGAATTGCTGCAAAGAAACGTCTACTAAAGTACACCAATACAAAGAAGAGACTTGCTTGGGCTAAGAAACACGAGCAATAGACATTAAACCGGTGGAAATCTGTCCTTTGGTCTAATGAGTCCAAATTTGATAATTTTGGTTCCAACCGCCATGTCTTTGTGAGACGCAGAATAGGTGAACGGATGATCACCGCATGTGTAGTTCCCATCGTGAAGCACTGAGGAGGAGGTGTGATAGTGTGGGGGTGCTTTGCTGGTGACACCGTCAGTGTTTTTTTTTAATTCAAGGCACACTTAACCTGCATGGCTACCACAGCATTCTGCAGTGATACGACATCCCATCTGGTTTGTGCTTAGTGGTAATATCATTTGTTTTTCGTCAGGATAATGACCCAACACACCTCCAGGCTGTGTAAGGGCTATTTGACCAATAAGGAGAGTGATGGAGTGCTGCATCAGATGACCTGGCCTCCACAATCACCCGACCTCAACCCAATTGAGATTGTTTGGGATGAGTTGGACCGCAGAATGAAGGAAAACAAGTGGCTGCTTATGTGGCAACTCCTTTAAGACAGTTGGAAAAGCATTCCTCATGAAGCTGGTTGAGAGAATGCCAAGAGTGTGCAAAGCTGTCATCAAGGCAAACGGTGGCTATATTTGAGTAATCTAAAACATAAAATATATTTTGATTTGTTTAATACTTCTTTGGTTACTACCTGATTCCTTCCATCTGAGTCTTTAGGTGCCTTTTGGCAAACTCCAAGCGGGCTGTCATGTGCCTTTTACTGAGGAGTGGCTTTGGTTTATCCACTCTACCATAAAGGCCTGATTGGTGGAGTGCTGGAGAGATTGTTGTCCTTCTGGAAGGCTCTCCCATCTCAACAGCGGAACTCTGGAGCTCTGTCAGAGTGACCATCGGGTTCTTGGTCACATCCCTGACCAAGCCCCTTCTTCCTCAATTGCTCAGTTTGGCCGGGCAGCCATCTCTAGGAAGAATCTTGGTGGTTACAAACTTCTTTCATTTAAGAATGACAGAGGCCACCGTTTTCTTGGGGACCTTCAATTCTGCATACATTTTTGGTACCCTTCCCCAGATCTGTGCCTCGACACAGTCCTATCTCGGAGCTCTACGGACAATTTCTTCGACCTCATGGCTTGGTTTTTTCTCTGACATGCACTGTCAACTGTGGGACCTTATATAGACTGGTCTGTCCCTTTCCAAATCGTGTTCATTCAATTGAATTTACCACAGGTGGACTCCAATCAAGTTGTAGAACAGTTTTAAGGATGATCAATGGAAACAGGATGCACCTGAGCTCATTTTTGAGTCTCTAATTTTTGAGCCTTGTTTTTGCTTTGTGATTCTGGAGTATTATGTGTAGATTGATGAGGATTTAATTTTTTTTACCCATTTTAGAATACGGCTGTAACGTAACAAATGTAAAAAAAAGTCAAGAGGTCTGAATACTTTCCGAATGCACTGTATATTAAAGGGATACGTCAGGATTTTTACAATGAGGTCCTTTATCTACTTCCCTATCAGGAATCAAGATAAGGCCCAAGTGCAGACTGTGTGAAGTAACAATGTTTATTGTAACCACAAGGGCAGGCAAACGACAGGTCAAGGCAGGCAGGGGTCGATAATCCAGAATAGGAACAAAGGTACAGGATGGCAGGCAGGCTCAAGGTCAGGGACAAGCAGAGTTCAGTAATCCAGAGGTGGAGCAAAGGTACAGGACGGCAGGCAGGCTCAAGGACGGGCAGAATGGTCGGGCAGGTGGGTACAGGGTCAGGACAGACAAGGGTCAAAAACCAGGAGGACGAGAAAAAGAGAGGCTGGGAAAAGACAGGAGCTGACAGGACGAATGCTGGTAAGCTTGACAAACAAGACAAACTGGCACAGACAGACAGAAAACACAGGTATAAATACCCAGAGGATAAGTGGGGAAGACGGGCGACACCTGGAGGGGGTGGAGACAAGCACAAAGACAGGTGAAACAGATCAGGGCGTGACACTTCCCCAGTGTCAGGTGAACTCATGGATACCATTTTATCTCTGCGTGCAGAAAGAAGCTGCTAAGTAGCGCTAGTGCAATTGCTAACTAGCATTAGCATTATGACTGGAAGTCTATGGTGTCTGCTAGCAATCCTGAAGTATCCCTTTAAGATCTCTCTCCGTCAGCTCCATAATGCACGTCAAGGGTTGCTTGACCCCTGTCATTGGACCCTTTGCAGGTTGCGCTATAAAGCAGATGAATTTGAGTTTGTTTTGAGGTGGGTTTTCTAAATGAGTGAGATAAAAAAATTGGATCATCCCTGGTAATGTTCTCTTTACTGTCTCGCAGCTCAGAAACCTCCTCATTGTAAATAAGAAATTGTTCTTAGCTGACTTGCCTTGTTAAATAAGGGTATCGTTCACCTGTTAACTCAGGGAAAATCTCGGAATACTATTTCCTTGCTTTTTTTGTAAACTCAACTTTAAATCAAAGCGCTTGATTAATTACTGATAAGAGTTTAATAAAATAATAATAGCTTTCGTAATTAATGTAGCTTCCCCCCCCACCACAATCACCCGACATCTAAATATTTCTCACCCGAGCCTTTCATATTTTGACATCTTTTCTCCACACATTCAAAATGATTCATTATCTCATGATTAGCCCGAAAACTCCAAACAAAACAGAAGTTGTTCTTCCTGCTTGGAAGACAGAAGACATATTTCTTGTGAATGTTTGAAAGGCGGCAATTTGAAGGACCGGATGATGAGGGCACTTGCAAAATGGCAGTTTCAGTTTCCTCTCTGACAAGTGTTCAAATGGAGGGGATTAGCCTAAGCCAATGATCTCCAATTTGAGTGTGACATTAAAACCTAATTTGAAGTGGCGTCAATAACATTATCACGCCTATTTAGAGATAATCAAATCTGTCGACATCCAAAAATTGTGATTTGGGACCTCTGAAGAGGCAAGTTTGTTTTTGTGCCAAATGTGGAATCAAGGCTTTTTTTGCAATTATGATATCTGCATCTATTCACTGGGCCTGAGAGATTTGAACTAAATCCCTCAGTCCATCAGCCCTCAAATTACCCTTTCTTATCAAGTGTTTGAGTTAAGATTAGGCCATAATACAATCTATCATGGTGTGAGGCAGGGTTAACGGATAGTTGGATGATATTCGGGGGTTAAACTTTGACTCTATACAGTATTTTGAACACAAAATTGATGAATGTGTAACTTCATGTTCCAGTAAGTGAACCGCAATGGTCAATAGATGGCACAAGCATGGCTTAACCCTTAATTTGACAGTTTTACACAGAATATTTTTCATTATTTAAACAGTATCACTTATTTTTCATCATGGGCGGTATACAGTAAAACATTCTTGTTCATTACTGTATATCTCATCAGATTGTAAACACAAAGCTCAGGCACTTGAACACTTCAGAGGAGGGGATGTCTTGGAGTAAAATTTGAATTGTGGAGGGTGGGTGAACTAAGTGTGTGTCTGTGTGCCTATTTATTGGTGTGCGTGTCTGTGTGTGTGCGTCTGTGTGTGCCTGGATATGATAAATGTGCTTTCTCTCATAATCTATGTGCTTCAAAATATGATGTATGTGAGGATGAACTTTGAATTATAACCTAAAGAGGGACTCATAAATCTTGTGACTTTGTTGAGGAGCGGTCCACAGGAATCCATTCTCTGTGTGTTTGTGTTTGATGAATAATGCAGTCGAGTTTGGCCAGTTGGATGCAGAAAGTGATGTAGAGACAGACCTATGCTTGCTGACAAACAAACGGCTCTGGTTGAAATGCATGTAAGGAGAGTTGTGTTGGTACTCAGACTCAAGGTCAAGCATTGCACTGACTCTACGGTCATTATTGGCCGTCCAAGACCTGCCCTTGGTGTTGTACAGTAGACATGCATTTATGAATGGAGACCCACCCAAACTGTAATAATATCGCATTCAACTTTGCGTAGGTGCAAAATAATACAAATGTTTGGCGTACCTTAGAAAGGGTGTGTGCGCGCATGCTCATGTGTACGTGTGATTCTATACCAACAGCAAGAACCTTAAAAGTACCTTAAAGGTACAGAACACTTTTGGTTACCCACAATAGAGCTAGCAGTAGTAGATCTAGTTGCTTTAAATCTAGACTATTCAGCTTTATTGGGTGATTGAAATTCAAACGCGACGTTCCAGCTTTAGCGGAGACTGCATTCACGGGCAACGTTGCATATGTCGACTCAATTGGAAATTACCTTTACATTTCTATCGCTTCAGCTTTACAGATTGAATAGAACCATAAGGATGGGTAACTCCTGTACTCAGTGGCTTGAGTGTCTGTTTTTTTTAATGCTCAGCATTATATTGATCCATTAATGACCCCAGTTGCACACACCTGGTGTCCCAGGTCTTAACCAGACACTGATTTAAAAGAAAGAACAAAAGCCAGCAGACACACAGGCCTCCAAAGGTCCAGAGTTTCTCATCCCTGATCTAGACATTACTAGTTGACGATCCAGACATTACCAGTCATCATAAATCCAGTCAGCACTTGTTGATTCACAACCAAAACACAGCTGGTTCCTATGACACCTATAGACATTAAAACCAGTAGAAAGTGTTAGAGCTGACGTTATCCACGCATTCCTATGGAAAACTCCAAATGGCGCATGAAGGCGGAAATATTTCAACTTGAAGCACGCCATATTGCTGAATGGAACCAAAACACATGGTGCCAACAGACATCACAGCTCTGCTTCTAGCTCCTAAGCAACTTTGCAGTATTTTGTTTTTTTGTGTTATTACAAACACCCAGAAATAACTTCTGGAAATCAGAGCGGTGGTAACTCATCAGCATTAAAACCCGAATTGGATCCTTTGTGTGTACCCCCCAGGGCAATTTAACTTATCCCAGAGGCTGCATCGGCGGAGAAGAGGTATTCTGAGTGGACTTCTAGTCCGACTCAGGAGGCAGGCACACCATCCATCGCTTCCGACTATAGTACTCACTAATGTTCAGTCTCTGGACAATAAAGTAGAATAGCTCAGGGCGAGGATCTCCTTCCAGAGAGACATCAGGGACTGTAACACACTCTGTTTCACGGAATCATGGCTCTCTCTGGATTTACGTTTCCCGTCCATACAGCCAGCTGGATTCTCAGTTCATCGCTCAGACAGGAATCTCCGGGAAGAAGAAAGGCCGGGATGTAAGTATCATGATTAACTACTCATGGTGTGATTGTGATAACATACAGAAACTCAAGTCCTTTTGTTCACCCGACCTACAATACCTCACAATCTAATCATATTATCTCCCAAGACAATTCTCTTTGGTTATAGCCAAAGCCATGTATATTCCCCCTCTGCTGATACTACTACAGCCCTCAAGGAACTACACTGGACTTTATGCAAACTGGAAACCATATATCCTGAGGGCGAATTTGTTGTAGCTGTGAAAGCAAATTTGAAGAAAATGCTACCGAAGTTTTATTAACACATTAACTGTAGTAATCGCTTAGGAAAACATTAGATCACTGCTACTCGCCTTTTCGAGACTACTACAAGGCCCTTCCCAGGCCCTCCCTTTGGCAAATCAGATCACGACTCCATTTTGCTCCTCCCTTCGGAATCCATGCTTCAAGATTATTTTGATCACGTGGACTGGGATGTGTTCCAGGTAGACTGAGAGAATAACATTGACGTTTACACAGACACGGTGACTGAGTTCATCAGGAAGTGTTCCCACGGTGTCTATTTAAAGCTACCAAAACCAGAAACTATGAATAGATGGCAGAATTCGCGCAAAACTGAAAGCGTGAATCACTGCATTTAACCATGGCGAGGTGACTGGGAATATGTTTGAATACAAACAATGTAGTTAATCCCTCCATAAGGCAATCAAAAAGGTAAAACGTCAGTACAGAAACATAGTGGAAAACCAGCCACGTCGCAGACACCGACGTCTTGCTCCCAGACAAGCTAAACACCTTCTTCACCCGTTTTGCGGATAACACAGTGCCACCGATGCGGCCCGCTCCAAAGGACTGTGGGCTCTCCTTCTCTGTGACCGATGTGAGTAAGACATTAAAGAGTGTTAACCATCGCAAGGCTGCCAGCCCAGACGGCATCCCTAGCCGCGTCCTCAGAGGATACGCAGACCAGCTGGCTGGAGTGTTTACGGACATATTCAATCTCTCCCTATCCCAGTCTGCTGTCCCCACTTGCCTCAAGATGTCCACCATTGTTCCTGTACCCAAGAAAGCAAAGGTAACTGAACTAAATGACTATCGCCCCATAGCATAACTTCTGTCAAGTGCTTTGAGAGACTCATTAAGGATCATATCACCTCCTCCTTACCTGACACACTAGAACCACTTAAATTTGCTTACCGCCCCAATAGATCCACAGACGATGCAATCGCCATTGCATTGCACACTACCCCATCCCATCTGGACAAGAGGAATACTTCCGCCAGAATGCTGTTCATTGACTACAGCTCAGCTTCAACACCACAGTACCCTCCAAGCTCATCATCAAGCTCAAGGCCCTGGGTCTGAACCCCGCCCTGTGCAACTGCGTCCTGGACTTCCTGAGGTAGGAAACAACACCTCCACTTCGCTGATCCTCAACACAGGGGCCCCACAAGGGTGCGTGCTCAGCCCCCTCTTGTACTCCCTGTTCACCCATGACTGAGTGGGCACACACACCTCCAACTCAATCATCAAGTTTGCAGATACACAACAGTAGTAGGCCTGATTACCAACAATGATGAGACAGCCGACAGGGAGGAGGTGAGGGCCCTGGCGGAATGGTGCCAGAAAAATTACCTCTCCCTCAACGTCAGCAAAATGAAGGAACTGATCATGGACTTTAGGAAACAGCAGAGAGAGCACACCCCCATCTACATAGACAGAACCGCAGTAGAGAAGGTGGAAAGCTTAATATTCCTCGGCGTACAAATCATTGACGATCTGAAATGATCTACCAAACAGACAGTGTGGTGAAGAAGGTTCAACAGCGCCTCCTCAATTTTTTTATTTTTTATTTCACCTTTATTTATCCAGGTAGGCAGGTTGAGAACAAGTTCTCATTTACAATTGCGACCTGCACAAGATAAAGCAAAGCAGTTCGACACATACAACAACACAGAGTTACACATGGAGTAAAACAAACATACAGTCAATAATACAGTAGAAAAATAAGTCTATATACAATGTGAGCAAATGACGTGAGATAAGGGAGGTAAAGGCAAAAAAAAGACCATGGTGGCGAAGTAAATACAATATAGCAAGTAAAACACTGGAATGGTAGATTTGCAGTGGAATAATGTGCAAAGTAGAGATAGAAATAATGGGGTGCAAAGGAGCAAAATAAATAAATAAATACAGTAGGGGGAGAGGTAGTTGTTTGGGCTAAATTAAAGATGGGCTATGTACAGGTGCAGTAATCTGCGAGCTGCTCTGACAGCTGGTGCTTAACTAGTGAGGGAGATAAGTGTTTCCAGTTTTAGAAATTTTTGTAGTTCCTTTCAGACATTCCAGTCATTGGCAGCAGAGAACTGGAAGGAGAGGCGGCCAAAGGAAGAATTGGTTTTGGGGGTGACCAGAGATATATACCTGCTGGAGCGTGTGCTACAGGTGGGTGCTGCTATGGTGACCAGCGAGCTGAGATAAGGGGGGACTTTACCTAGCAGGGTCTTGTAGATGACCTGGAGCCAGTGGGTTTGGCGACGAGTATGAAGCGAGGGCCAGCCAACGAGAGCGTACAGGTCGCAATGGTGGGTAGTATATGGGGCTTTGGTGACAAAGCGGATGGCACTGTGATAGACTGCATCCAATTTATTGAGTAGGGTATTGGTGTCACGCTGAATGACGCTGGAGAGACGAAGCAGGTACGGGGAGTAACATTTAATAAATGACGGACATATAACGAGACAAGCACAGCGTCAGCAAACAGAAACATAGACAAGAAACAATCAATGCAGCAGCAGGGAACAGAGCAAGGAACAGACAAATATAGGGGAGGAAATTAACATGTAATAAGTGAGTCCAGGTGAGTCCATTAACGCTGATGCGAGTGACGAGGGAAGGCAGGTGTGGGTGATGGATGGCAGGAGCGTGTGATGCAGGGTAATCTGGCGCCCTCAAGCGCCAGGGGAAGGGAAGAGCGGGAGCAAACATGACAGTACCCCTCCCTCTTGGGACGCCACCCGGCGTCCCACCTGGGCAAACCGGCCGAGACATGGGCGCAGGGCAAGCCAGTTGGGGCGTGAAAGCCCGACGAACCGGCAGGAGCGTGGGAGCCTGGCGAGCCGGCTGAGGCAAAACGCCTGTCGATCCCGCTGAAGGGGAGCCCGATGATCCAGTGGAGTGTGACGTGGGATGGGAAACCGCCGAGCCAGGAAAACCTCTCGAGCCAGCCAGGGCGTGAAAGCCTGAAGGGCTAGCTTAGGCACCCCGGTTCCATCGGCAGCGGAATCCACCAACGTCACCAACAAAACACAAGACAAACAAAAAAACTCCTGGACCGGCTGGGGAAGCAAAAACTGACGATCCAGCTGAGACCCGACGTGGGATGGGCGTCATCCGAGTCAACCGGGGCAAGGAAACCTCTCGAGCCTGCTAGGGCGTGGAAGCCCGACGAGCAGGCTAGGCACCCCCGGTTCCATCGGTGGTGACCCAGAGCCGATGCCACTATTCCAACCAGAACGCCAGTACTCCCCGATGCTTCGTATGTGGCTGCTGCATTCTGTCACGCTGAATGACGCTGGAGAGACGAAGCAGGTACGGGGAGTAACATTTAATAAATGACGGACATATAACGAGACAAGCACAGCGTCAGCAAACAGAAACTTAGACAAGAAACAATCAATGCAGCAGCAGGGAACAGAGCAAGGGAACAGACAAATATAGGGGAGGAAATTAACATGTAATAAGTGAGTCCAGGTGAGTCCATTAACGCTGATGCGAGTGACGAGGGAAGGCAGGTGTGGGTGATGGATGGCAGGAGCGTGTGATGCAGGGTAATCTGGCGCCCTCAAGCGCCAGGGGAAGGGAAGAGCGGGAGCAAACATGACAATTGGAGGCTATTTTGTAAATGACATCGCCGAAGTCGAGGATCGGTAGGATGGTCAGTTTTACAAGGGTAAAAATCTCAGGAGGCTGAAGAAATTAGGCTTGGCCCTAAGACCCTCACAAACTTTTACAGATGCACAATTGAGAGCATCCTGTCGGGCTGTATCACCACCTGGTACGGCAACTGCATCGCCCGCAATCGCAGGGCTCTCCAGAGGGTGGTGCGGTCTGCCAAATGCATCACCAGGGGAACACTGCCTGCCCTCCAGGACACCTACAGCACCCGATGTCACAGGAAGGCCAAGAAGATAATCAAGGACATCAACCACCCAAGCCACGGCCTGTTCACCCCGCCACGGCCTGTTCACCCCTGACCTCGCCATCATTCAGATGGCGAGGTCAGTACAGGTGCATCAAAGATGAGACCGAGAGACTGAAAAACAGGTTATATCTCAAAGCCATCAGACTGTTAAATAGCCATCACTAGCCGGCTACCACCCAGCTACTCAACCCTGCGCCTTAGAGGCTGCTGCCCTATATACATAGACTTGGAATCACTGGCCACTTTAATAATGGAGCACTAGTCACTTTAATAATGTTTACATACTGCTTTACTCATCTCATATGTATATACTGTATTCTATTCTACTGTATTTTAGTCAATGCCACTCTGACATTGCTCGTCCTAATATTTATATATTTCTTTATTACATTCTTTTACTTTTAGATGTGTGTATTGTTGTGAGTTGTTAGATACTACTGCGCTGTTGGAGCTAGGAACACAAGCATTTCGCGACACCCGCAATAACATCTACATATTTGTATGTGACCAATACAATTTGATTTGATTTGATTGAAATTTGAACATTTGCTAAGAATCATGGTGAAAGTGGCCATAACTAGAGGATGGTCGGTCCCAAATCTGAAGAGATGAAAGCCACTCCCCATCAGATAAAAGCAGTAGAACATGAAGGTTTGAACCTACCAGTTGGCAGTCTCGACCTTGTTGATGTCACCTTCTGGTCAGCAAGGATATGAAATGGGACCTACGGGAAAATAAACCATTTTTGTGAATTCATTTAGTTCAAAGTCAGGCAATGAGAGCTATTGGATGACTGTGCTCAAAGCACTCAGTCAGTAGGACTGACCTAAGATCAGTCATGTCACTGTTCAAGAGATATGACTAGAGGCAGTTTATTGGTTTACAGCTGATTGAGGGACAGCAGACGATGGTACATCTTCTGCTAATTGAGTCCCACACCAACAGTAATCGGATCAAGAACTCTGTACTCTTTATCAATTATTAACTGAGCAGTCTGATTTATAAGGGAAAGGGGCTATTGAACATATTTACCTTGGACTCGTGAAAGGTCAAGGTTTTTAATTGTCAGTGCAATCAGAGTCGTGTCCATTAGGCAGCGTAATGGAAAACATCTTGCAACGTAGAACTAAAATGAGCATTTCTTATTGGATCAGTTACTTTCTCCTTGTTTCAGTCCGTTTGGTGCCTAATGAACATGACCCAGGTCTCTTCAAGCAATAGGGCATTACCAAAGATATAATGCAGCATGTCTGTTAATTATAACCTCAGTTAAAGGCCCCAGAGGTTTTCCTGGTCAAGGTCATGTACAGTAGTCTTGAGAAACTCCTGGCCTTATAAGCTGTAAGCCAGGGATCATCAACTAGATTCAGCTACGGGCCGATTTTTGTTCTGGAGCGGATGGTCGGGGGGCCGAAACATAATTACAAATTGCCCCAAACAGATATGTTTGACTAAAACGTAAGCATTTCAAAAGTTGCTTACATTTGTATACAATCATGTGTCTGACTATTATGCGTGGGACCACATGGGAACAGATTTCTTAAATTAAAATAACCTGGAGCTGATTTCCTGGTGTTTGTACTGTCTTTTATGTCCAACAATGAAAATTCCATGCAAAAAAATAAAAAATAATTCTTGCTCAGAAAATAAAACCGAATTCGGCCCACGGGCCTCCAGTTGGGGATACCTGCTGTAAGCGTTATATGGGGATGTTAAAGGTGTCTCTTCATAAGCAATATGTTACACATTCATTTATGGACGTAACTCTAAATATACACGTCAGCCATAATGCCATCTTGGGGTATAGAGGATATTCTCTCACTGAGGTACAATGCAGAATTACAAGGTTTGTGCCCAAGCTGTGACTTCAAACAGTAATTTAAAGACTGAACACAACATGACAGCGTCCTCTTAGGCGTCCAGCACAAACGGTAAAAACCCCTTCTACAGGACACGTGAAAACCTATAGACCGTCAGTCAGGTGAGAGGCCACCGACTCTCCCCAAGACAATACATTGTGATTTTTTTAAAGAGTTGGGTGGCTATCTCCAGGGCTTTCTCAGCTTCACAAATGTTTGATTGGAACCTAAATTGCATCTCAGGAGACTCATTGCTTAGCCCTTCCTTCTTTCACCCACCCCTTTGCACCCCACTGCGTCCACCCATCCTCCCCAAATCATGATATGTCCTCGTCTACTCCAACCGCCCAGGGCAAAGACATTTGACAGACAACAATTAACTATCGGCCCGAAATGAACGTTTTCTGCTTAGTTGACTGAATACTGTTCCAGGGAGGCTGAGCAGCTTTCCCCTAACTAACTAGGACTGTTACAGTGAGGGGTGGGGATAAAACATGAAACTGACACCTCCATTATGCCTGGGTGTAAGTTCATTTATTTTTGATATTTTTTATTTGTTTTGTTAAGTGTGTTGAGACATTTTATAAATACACTAGCTAAGAATGCTAACACCGCTGTGTTAGATAAGTGGATCATTTTGCATGGTCATGTCATCAGGTTTTTCATTTCTGATTAAAATTTTGGGGATTTTTTCCTCAAGCTGTACAGTCTTAGTGGCTTGGCATGGGCCATAAAACAATTAAACCTTGACCCCCTTGCACTCGATGACAAAATGGGCTTTAATGGTGAATTTTGTCTGAGCGATTAACGCCCCTCCGTTTAATACCTCTTCAAACTTGTGGCAGCCTTTTTTCATATGCCTTTTTTCACCATTTCAATTAATATGAGTAATTTTTTGGCAGACCACATTAAGGACATATACTGAACAAAAATATAAACGCAACATGTAAAGTGTTGGTCCCATGTTTCATGAGCTGAAATAAAAGATCCCAGAAATTTTCCATACTCACAAAAAGCTTATTTCTCTTAAAATGTGTGCACAAATTTGATTACATCCCTGTTAGTGACCATTTCTCCTTTGCCAAAATAATCCATCCACCTGACAGGTGTGGCATATCAAGAAGCTGATTAAACAGCACAATCATTACACAGGTGCACCTTGTACTGGGGATAAAAGGCTACTCTAAAATGTGCAGCTTTGTCACACAACACAGATGTCTCAAGTTTTGAGGGAGCATGCAATTGGCATGCTGGCTGCAGGAATGTCCACCAAAGCTGTTGCCAGAGAATTTAATACCCATCTGTCAGGGATGTAACCTTCTAACCCCAACCCTTGCTTTCAAGTCTCCTCTCAACACCCTACAAAAACAGCGGAAACAAGATGGAGAATAATATTTTTGATCTGGAGAGATACATTAACAACCTTATTACTAGTGGCAGTGGCCTTGCACTGTACTGTAAACCCAAACAGACAGAGTCAGGTGCGGTGCAGCAAGCACGACCCGTCGGATCTGTCCACCATCCATATTCAGAGTATTCACTCTGCCTTTGAGTGAGAAAGATTATATTAGCAAAGTTGATTTATGGACAACAGAAAGCTTGTGTGTGTGATTCCGCTGTGATCCCAGTCATTCCCAGACGCAAAGCCCCTTGATACTCTGTTAGCCCTGAGGTGTAACCTTTAATAATATACTGCTTCTGTCACTGCTCTCTCTCTCTTTTCCTCGCTCTCTGTGCAATTACATTACATTCAGCTACAACTTTCAAATATTTAAGGATAGAAAGGAGAGAGAGAATGAGAGAGCGAGTGAGAGAGAGAGAATGAGAGAGAGAGAATTAGAGAGCGAGTGAGAGAGAGAGAGAGAATGAGAGAGCGAGTGAGAGAGCGAGTGAGAGAGAGAGCGAGAGAGAGAGAGAGAGAGCGAGAGAGAGAGAGAGAGAGAGAGAGAGAGTGAGAGAGAGAGAGAGAGCGAGAGAGAGCGAGAGAGAGAGAGAGAGAGAGAGAGAGAGAGAGAGAGAGAGAGAGAGAGAGAGAGAGAGAGAGAGAGAGAGAGAGAGAGAGAGAGAGAGAGAGAGAGAGAGAGAGAGAGAGGGGGAAACTATGCATTGATTAAAAGCCTCAGATAGTCCATCCAATATTGCCCTGAAGAACATCAGTTATTTTGCATTCTGACACAGCGATTGATAACTGGTAAATGTGTGCGGGAATGACAAATGCAGATAGAAACAGGCTTTGACAAAAATGATAACAGCATCGGTCTCGGGGGGCGACGGAGGTATGAGCGGAGGCTGTTTAAAATATTTAATCATTTTATGAAGGCTGCAAGATGTTGTTTGACCCTGGAGGAGTGTGAATGTCATGCGGATCAGAAATTGCCAAGACTTTGAAGT
>NC_074696.1:34178685-34360164 GCF_029448725.1 Salvelinus fontinalis | reverse complement strand
ACACACTACTGTGTCCTTGAAAACTTTGTGCTCTTTTCTCTCACACCTGCAAAGCTGTCATATTGGCTCTTGTCACATTTCTCCTAATGTTACTACACATGCTGTGGAAGGTCACTGAAGAGGAGAGGCAGACAAGACAGTCAGTCGTACACCAAACCTATTTACAGGATGAATCAGACCAGGTTTCAATATTGTATGGGTTTTCTATCAAATACTTTAGCTGTGCTTTATTGAGCTTGACTGGTGCAATGGAAACACTGGAATAGTACAGAAAATGCCAATCAATCTTTATAATCTATGCTATGGCAATGGGTGGTGAATTGGTATAGTGTTTGCTAAATCAATGAGATTTCTGATTCAATGACCAAATCAAAATACTATAGACAACTTAATATGAACTTCTAGGTAATAATATTAAGCAAGACAAAGGGTAATTTATTCATTTTCAGTTCAATCTTTACACTACTATTTGTATTAGACAGTTTCAGTTCAGTATTCCTCTTTGACTTCAGCACATTAGGGCCATAAAGCCAAAGCAAATTGTTCCAATAACTCTAATCCAACACTGGTAGTAAAGTATTGCCTGTCAGTTTTTCATCATCTTAACTCTAATTTGATACACCCCAAAGTAATCTCCAATTTAAGCTATTTCAAGACTGCAGAGCTTATTGAGAGAGAGAGAGAGAGAGAGAGAGGAGAGAGAGAGAGAGAGAGAGAGAGGAGAGAGAGAGAGAGAGAGAGAGAGAGAGGAGAGAGAAGAGAGAGAGAAAGAGAGAGAGAGAGAGAGAGAGAGAGAGAGAGAGAGAGAGAGAGAGAGAGAGAGGAGAGAGAGAGAGAGAGAGAGAGAGAGAGAGAGAGAGAGAGAGAGAGAGAGAGAGAGAGAGAGAGAGAGAGTACACTATCAAAAGTTCAAAATGTACTCCAGGCATCTTCAGTATGACGCACATTGCATTTTTTGAACTCCATCACTTACCGTAGGAGGACAACTCTGCAACTTCACAACCAATCCCTCACCCTTTCTCTATTCTCTCTCGTTCTCTCTCTCATTCCATCTCCATCTACACTTCACACCTTCACACGTCTCAACCTTTGTGCTGATACTCCATGGATCGACAGCAAGACACATGTATAGCATAGCTAGCTGACAGAAACATACTAGATGGGTGTTTTAGAGGGAAAAATAACCCCATGCACTCCACGACCAAGTGCCTTTAACCAGTCAGTAACACAGCCGGGTGCCATGGCAGCCCCATGCCCTTAATAGCGGCAGCTGTCAACGCAGACAAGGTTGCTGAACTCGAGAGGAGCCTGTCAAGAACTCTGCGGCTGTGACTAGCAGAGCCACTATTGAATGTAAACATGAGTAGCCATTTGTACAAGCTGGGGGGTTTGGCTGAGAAACGACCATCTTTCTTTCAAAGCTGGCTCGAAGCCAGACCATAGTGCGGTTTACTTATTGACATGTCTAGGACTTGGTCGGCTTGTCTTAGTTGTAATTTACGGTTCTGAATCGGTCTGATTGAACAATGTGTTACACTAGTCAAATGAGTGACATCAGGGGTTTGTTAAGAAGGGTAAGATATCCAAAACAATGCAGGTAGAAATCCTAAGTCTATTCTATCTGAATGGTCTGTGACATTACACTCTTGAATTAGCCCCAGGTTTTAGACAGCTGTTTCTATGTGGTATCACAATCACTCAAGTCTTCTATAAAGAGCTAAACCATTGGTTGAAGAGACTGGTGTTTTTACTTTGTTTCATTGTCCAGGGACAGCTTTCTACAGTTGTATTGCCTACACATACAAGCTCCACTTTGTTTTTACGGTGCACTGAACAAAAATATGAACTTAACATGCAACAATTTCAAATATTTTACTTTTACAGTTTATATGAGGAAACCAGTCATATGAAATACATTTATAACACCCTAATCTATGGATTTCACTTGACTGGGAATACAGATATGCATCTGTTGGTTACAGATGCCTTAAAAAACAAAATCTGCCCTCACAATGGGTATTTTTGTGCATTCAACTTACCAATCGATGAAATCCAATTGTGTTCGTTGTCCGTAGTTTATGCCTGCCCATATCATAACCCCATCGCCACCATGGGGCACTCTGTTCACAATGTTGACGTTAGGAAACTGCTCGCCCACACGACGCCATGCACATGGTTGTGAGTCTGGTTGAACGTACTGCCAAATTCTCTAATGGTAGAGAAATTAACATTGTGTGACAAAACTGCGCATTTTAGAGTGGCCTTTTACTGTCCCTAGCACAAGGTGCACCTGTGTTATGATCCTGCTATTTAATCAGCTTCTTGATATGCCACACCTGTCAGGTGGATGGATTATCTTGGCAAATGAGAAATGTTCACTAACAGGGATGTAAACAAATTTGTGCCAAAAAACTGAGAGAAATAAGCTTTTTGTGCATATGGAAGATGTCAGGGATGTTTTATTTCAGCTCATGACACATGGGACCAACACTTTACGCGTTGCGTTTATATTTTGGTTGAGTGTAGAATAAATACATTTGGTACATACAGTAGTATCTGACATACCTTTATGTGGAATGGCAACCCTAAAACACCAATGACAACATGACGGTAAGATACTTAATATTAATTCCACATAAACATAAAGTGTTTGCTATCAGTGTCTTCCCAGGGACAGGCGTTAAGCACAGTGACGCAGACAAAAGAAAGGAGAAGTTAAATCAACGAGAATTGAGGCACAAAGATAAGTGAGAAGGGTAGCAAATTAAAAAAGGGAGAATAAAAATGCATGAAAATTGATTTTAAGTTGTGTTAGTTCCAATACGGAAAACCACAGGCTCACAAAAACGCCTCAGCAAGCAAAATGGTACCATTAACAATATAATAGGATTATAGTTTATGTTTGTTTGTTATGGTGGATAAAGGAAATCAGGGTTAAGAGAAAAAGCTTAACTCCACTCTCTTATCACTGCCTTGGAAAATTAGCGGCAGACAGAGATCATTTGCATATTCATTTATTGTTTTCGGAATTCACCTCTTTAATTAGACCTAGCATAGCGAACTAGCTATTGCCACTTATTTCAGCCAAACAGGCTGTCATAAACACGTACAAAAATCTGCTGGTTCCGGGGTGTCACTTCTAAATACAATTTATCATCAAACGTTTATGAATTTGCACGCCAATGATCAGAACTTGAGTAATGTGTGAGTGGGAGGTGATTTCTTCATGAATAACATCAAAGTTGAAGTGCGGGCACTTAACACAACGTGGTTAAAAGAGGCATTATCTTTGAGTGTGTGTGTGTGTGTTTGTGCTCATGTGTTAATGCGCATCTTAAGTGGATAATTAAAAAGCCAAGTGGAATTGTCATTTGATTTTAATTATCGTGTACAACTTCAGACAGTCCTCGATACAACGTTCCCAAAAAAGGCATATGGCTGAATACAAGAGGATAATGTGACAGGCTGTTAATTACAGACTTGGGTTATCATCATTCTCTGGGGATAAACATGGTTTACACCACTACACACCTACAGTAAATAGAGGCTGAGGACACACAGGCCGGAATTCAATTGTAGCAAAGGGAGTTTCAAAACGCAGTGAAAGTAGACAAGAAGTAGATGCCTATACATGCCACAGCACGCAAAATGGCCAGATTGAAAGCTAGTTGGTCAGGCTTGTCTTACATATTCAAGCCCCACCAATGCAACTAACTCAAAAACATTAGTCCCGCCGTTTTCAGATTCGCCATCTCCCTATTCAGCTGCACTTACTGTACAAATCCACACAAATTGTATGCCTACTGATGAGCTTTAAAGGTACCCAGGGATCAAGGTAGATTCATCCTCTTGGAACTGCAGATTCCATTGCACAGATCCATTTGCATCTTTCGACCCCTTCGTTACACATCGCTGGTGGTCTAACTTGCTAGTGCTCTGTAGAGCTGCTATCAGAGGATATGATGGTCATTGATCTCAGTCTCCGGTGGCTAACCCGTTCTCCATTAGTGCTCCCTTCACCCGTTCTCCGTTTGGGCTCCACTCACCGTGTCGACTTTCCCCCACCATGGTTCGTCAACGTAATGACCTCTCTGGGCTCGTTTAGGAAAAAGCTGTGTTATCGACATGACCGCATTTGCTCAGGTTTAAAATATGGCCCTTAGTGAAAATGTAACCCCCCCCCCCCCACACCCACCCAGCACCCCCAAGGCTTCCCCTGAAAGAAAACGATGAAGAGGGGCCTGGAGAAGAGAGAACGAAAAGAGGGGGGGAGGTGAAAAAAAACAGAGTGAGGCCGGCTAGACATCAAAAGACGGATATGATGGCAGGCGGTTTTGGCCTGTGCGTCACTCCACATCGCCTTGGCTACTGATCCGTTCTCCCGACACTGCCCGCCGAGCACATTTCCATCAAACTGATCAAAAAGCTCCTCTGATGGCTTCAGGCACTGCTTGCTGTTAGGGCTTCATATTAACCATCTCCCAGACCACTAGGGTGGTGTAACACAGTCCTTTGAGTGTCCATGTATTATCAGAGAGTGAGATTCTTGTTCTGGGGTGTGTGTGTGTGTGTGTGTGTGTGTGTGTGTGTGTGTGTGTGTGTGTGTGTGTGTGTGTGTGTGTGTGTGTGTGTGTGTGTGTGTGTGTGTGTGTGTGTGTGTGCGTGTGTGTGTGCGTGCGTGCGTGTGCGTGTACGTGTGTGTGTGTATACACCAGCGTTATTGTTGTTTGGATCTGAGTGTGTCATTGAAAGCAATTAGTGGTGCGCCCAAGGTGCGTTCAACCCGTGCTTATCTCTTATCTCACACACACACACACACACACACACACACACACACACACACACACACACACACACACACACACACACACACACACACACACACACACACACACACACACACACACACACACACACACACACACACACACACACACACACACACCCCTCTGTCTCCAGCAGACGAGGCTATGTGTGCTCCTGATGATAATGGTAATATTACAAGGCCCCAAGCAGAGGATTGAAATGGGCCTTGGTAATGACCCATTAAAGGAGAAAGAGAGTGGCAGCCATCTCTACAACACTCAGTGAGCCATCATCATACTGTACGCCTGGCATTAGATTGCAGTACCCCTACATAGCATACCACTGCTGTTTTAAAGGGGAGGGTTATGAGTACTAGTTGTACTGTAGGCTGATATGAACACTGATTTAGTTTGTTTTACCACTACAGAGTCAAATGGACGCACTATAGGGGTTTCGCTCTCTGATGACAGACCCTACATCCCAACAACCACGCACACATACACAAGCAGGCCGACACGCACACTCACGCACACACACAATCACAAAGGACTACATTGAAATAACACAATAATCGCAACTCCATAGTAGCAGACAATAAGGTTCATGGTTAAATCGATAGTTGCATGAATCAAAGGTAATGTTTTTAGCCTGTAAACTAAAAGGTGTTCAGCTGGCGTCAGCTGGTAAACTTGCAGGAGCACAGGATCAGTAATGGGGTCAGTACTTCCTCTATGACGTCATAGAGTAATTAACTAAATTCATAGGTTGCACCTCCGTCACGCGGTCACTTCATGCCATTGTTATGAACATTCTTAAACCGCCCTCTGCCAGCGGCGCCATAGTGGTGCCCAAAAATCTTGATTAACCCAGTCATTCTGGACGGAGGCTAACTACTGTTTCATCTATACTGTACAAACATATAAATGCAACATGTAAAGTGTTGGTCCCATGTTTCATGACCTGAAATTAAAGATCCCAGAAGTGTTCCATAAGCACAAAAAGATTATTTCTCTCAAATGTTGTGCACAAATTTGTTTACGTCTCTGTTAGTGAGCATTCCTCCTTTGCCAAGATAATCCATCTACCTGACAGTTGTGGCATATCAAGAAGCTGATTAAACAGCATGATCATTACACAGGTGCACCTTGTGCTGGAGATAATAAAAGTCCACTCTAAAATGTGCAGTTTTGTCACACAACACAATGCCACAGATGTCTCAAGTTTTGAGGGAGTGTGCAATTGACATGCTGACTGCAGGAATGCCCACCAGAGCTGTTGCCAGAGACTTTCATGTAAATTTCTCTACCGTAAGCTGCCTCCAACGTCGTTTTAGAGAATTAAAACCGGCCTCACAGCCACAGACCTCGTGTAACCACAGGACCTCCACATCCGGCTTCATCACTTGCGGGATCTTCTAAGACCAGCCACCCGGACAGCTGATGAAACTGAGGAGTATTTATTTCTACAATAAAGCCCTTTTGTCGGATAAAACTAATTCTGATTGGCTGGGCCTGGCTTCCCAGTTTGTGGGCCTGGCTTCTAATTAGGTGGACCTATGCCCTCCCAGGCCCACCCATTGCTGCACCCTTGCCCAGTCATGTGAAAACCATAAAGCCTAATGAATTTATTTCAATTGACTGATTTCCTTATATGAACTGTAACTCAGTAAAATCTTTGAAATTGTTGCATGTTGCGTTTATATATTTTTTCAGTAATACATGACAGAAGACTGAAATATAACAAAATCATTTGACATAGAAACATGGAATATATATATTTTTTAAATAATGTTTATTAATGATGAAATAATGGAAAAATGTTAATAACATTCCACCCATGAGGCCAGTGGGTCATTTGACTGCAGGAACGGGCTACATGAACCATCCTCGATCTGAAACAAGTCTTTGTAGTCTTAAACACACCAGAAATCCTAAGTGAGGAAGCAAGGCCAAAAAGAGCTGGTTCAAAGATCTGTCTCGCTTGCAAACGACTCATCACTAGAGTGTCAGCTATTGGCAGAGTGCAAGGTCAGTGCACTGTACACATTCCCAACACATACTCCCGCACATGTAAAAGGGACATTCAGCTAGTTTTCAGAACTTTACACTGGATTTGTTCATTTAAGTTGCTAGTAGACCACAGAGTAATTCGATAGCTTCCAATCAAGTTTTCAGTAAATGTTTTAACTCGTAACATTTAAGTCAAATATAACATCCCATTACTTCCATACACATCCAATTCTTTATTTCGATACATTGGCCCATAGAATTGATTTCAAAATGTAGGATTTTATGCAATGGTGTTGTGTGGCACTTGGTGACATATTTGATTTGTTGGCTCCCCCTGAAATGTGGTGTGTGTGTATATAAATAACAGAAGTGACTCGCCTATCAGTGATGTGTGTGTGTGTGTGTGGGGGGGTTGAAACGTGTGGATTCTTCCTCTGCATTTCCGTCTCGTTCCCCGCGTTCCCACTGACATGTCTGATCAGAAAGTGATGACAGCCTATGATTGTCAAACAGCCTGTCGCTGAGTGACAGGTTGGCTTTGGCATACGCTAATGCTCTCCCTCTTTCCCCTCTTCCGCCTGTTTTTGACACATCTCCTGGCAGTCGGGGTTGGCTTAACTCAGAGTGAAAGTTATAAAACACAACAACAACAGACACACAGGCAGTGAGTGTTGTCTGTGTGTTGTGCTAGGGGAGTCGCATTCAATGTCGCACGTCAAAGTTCCCACTGTTAGGTGAAATGGAAGCCAGCGAAGATAGTGACACTGTGGAAGTCGCAGCCTGGGCTGGAGACAGAGAGACGGGTTTGGCGAGTGTCTTGCTCAGCTCAAAATAAGGCCTAAACCCATCAAACTCAATGACTGGACAGCTAGGATACGTGCAGCACTTTCTAATAGTCAGTACAGAGTGTATTCCTGGATTGTGCACCTCCAGAGATGTCCACCATAACAAATATTATAATAAGTGACAATGCTTGTGAATAATAACTGCCATCCCTCGTTTCATTATTTAGTGTACCTCCCTACAGTCAAACAACCCTGTGTGCAGTATGTCAATGTCAACAACAATATGTGGTTTAAATCTGCTATGCTAATACAGGGGGCTTAACTTAGTCAAATGTGCTAGTCTTTGCTTTATATAGAACTGGCCTTTGCATTGCTTCTAGTTATAACCAGGGCACAGTAGCTTCATTATTCACTATCCAACCAGCTACGAGGATGCATACATTAGAGTGTATCCTTCAGAAGGATTTAAGCCCCTCCCCTAACCCTAACACTGACAATGGAAGAATGTTTTTTTTTTACCAAGGAATCACAAAATATAAGTGGTAAAAGGAAATGTAGCTGGTTGTGCCAGACATTTTATAGATAGAAGATAAGTAGCTGATTGTTTTTAAACGTGTGCATGCTTTTCTCCTGCGGGAAAACAACAGCTGATTCAAAGAGGGTGTTGTGGATTTCCAAACGGTTCCACGAAAGGGAGCCAATAGGATACACGAGGTTCCTTAGTAGGAGGAGGCTATCGCGTCAAGGAGGACACTCCACTGTTTGCCAATTAACTTATTGACACTTTCCTCGACCACTCGACCGCTTATCGGTTTTCGGGTCACGGAGGAGAGGAGGACGGAGTAGTCGAGGAGAGAACCTATTTTTTCCCAATTGAGAATCTCAGCATCTACGGGAGTAAGCCACGCTCACCACCCTTCTGATTGGTCCTCTGGTCAGCTGGGACTCTATGGATGCATCTCTCTAGTCAGAAGTGGTTTACTCTACTCATCTCCTCTCCTCATCTCCTCTCCTCATCTCCTCCCCTTCATCTTCACTGATCTGAAAACTAAGATTTGTTGTCTGTTCTTTAATGTCAGTACAGAAAAAGCACAATGAATGTAATTAAAAGACAAATATTTTTTTATAAAGCACTTCCAAACAAGGACTTAAAATCACCTGGCTATTTGCAGGGGAGCATCCCTGCGTTTGATTAATCCATTCTGCTGTAATTGTATTCAAGCTAACAAAAACCTGATCACCTGGGAATCTAATTGACATGAGAAGTAGGCGTGACAATGTATTCTCAAAGTGTGACAAACTATAGGCCTCTGTCCCCTGCAAACTTTGTTGAAGTCAGCTCTGCTGCTTCCGTCGCAAGATCTGGGACACGGCAAACTCTCGGTGGAAATGTTAGGTAAGACGAAAGTGACAAGCCAGCATCCATCCCCTCTTCAACATGTCTATTTATATTTATATTCATATTCATGAGCTATCGGACCATCGTGTAGCCATGCATTTAGTGTTATTGCTAATGGTGAACTTCAGCCTCCCTCCTGCCATCTGACAGAGAACAACGACTCTAGCTGAGTGACAAAGGACCAGCAGTTCTGTGTGCTAAATCATCGACACCGATGTAGGTGCGGCAGAAGCGAAGGAATTTCATCTGGGGGACTCTCCCCTTCACTTTGGGCATTAAGGGGATTGTTTGTTCCCCTATTAATAGATCTCTTAAAGACATACAGAGCCTTCAGAATGTATTCACACCCCTTTACTTTTTCCACATTTTGTTGTGTTACAGCCTGAAGAAAACAAATATTTAATTGAGGTTTTGTGTCACTGATCTATATACAATACCCCATAATGTAAAAATGTAATTATGTGTGTAGAACGTTTTCTAAATTAAGAAAGAATGTAATGTCTTGAGTCAATAAGTATTCAACCCCTTTGTTATGGCAAGCCTAAATAAGTTCAGGAGTAAAAATGTGCTTAACAAATCACATAAGTTGCATGGACTCATTCTGTGTTCAATAGTAGTGGTTAACTGGATTTTTGAATGACTACCCCATCTCTGTACCCCACACATACAATTATCTCTAAGGTCCTTCAATCTAGTAGTGAATTTCAAGCACAGATTCAACCACAAAGACCAGGGAGGTGTTCCAATGCCTCGCAAAGAAGGGCATACGATATATATTTTTAAAAGGAGATGTTGAATATCCCTTTGAGCATGGTGAAGTTATTGATTAGGCTTTGGATGGTGTATCAATATACCCAGTCCCTACAAAGATACAGGCATCCCTCCTACCTCAGTTGATGGAGAGGAATGAAAATGCTCAAGGATTTCACTGTAAGGCCAATAGAGATTTTAAAACAGTTACAGAGTTTAATGGTTGTGATATGAGAAAAATGAGGATGGATCAACAACATTGTAGTTACTAACCTAAATGACAGAGTGAAAAGAAGGAAGCTTGCCCATAATAACAATATTCCAAAACATTCATCCTGTTTACAACAAGGCACTTAAGCAATTCTGCAAAAATTGTTGCAAAAAAAATACAAGCGCTATGTTCGGGGAAAATCCAGCACAGCACATCACTGACTAACACTCATCATATTTTCAAATATGGTGGTGCCTGCATCATGTTATGGGAATGCTTGTCATCGGCAAGGACTAGCAAGTTTTTTAGGATGAAAAGAAATGGAATACAGCTAAGCACAGGCAAAATCCTAGAAGAAAATCTGGTTCAGTCTTCTTTCCAATAGACACTGGGAGACGAATTTAACTTTCAGCAGGACAATAACTCAAAACACAAGGACAAAAGGACAAATCTACACTGGAGTTGCTTACCAAGATTACATTAAATGCTCATGAGTGGCCTATCTTTGGAAGTGGCCTATCTTTGGAAAGAGTTGAAAATGGCTTTCTAGCAATGATCA
Organism: Salvelinus fontinalis; assembly: GCF_029448725.1. Classification (NCBI taxonomy): domain Eukaryota; kingdom Metazoa; phylum Chordata; class Actinopteri; order Salmoniformes; family Salmonidae; genus Salvelinus; species Salvelinus fontinalis. The sequence goes on along the minus strand of NC_074696.1, from coordinate 34,349,645 downwards.
ACAACCAACTTGACAGAGCTTGAAGAATTTAAAAAAGAATAATGGGCAAATATTGTACAATCCAGGTGTGCAAAGCTCTTAGAGACTTACCCAGAACGACTCAGCTGTAATCGCTGCCAAAGGTGATTCTAACATGTATTGTCTCAAAGGGTGAATACCCATCTAATCAAGATATAGTAGTTGTATTTTTCTTAACTTTATTAAAATAAATGTTAGAATTTGTCTTCCACTTTGACATTACAGAGTATTTTCTGTAGTTTGTTGATCAAAAATGACAATTAAATCAATTTTAATCCCACTATGTAACACAAGAAAATGAGGAAAAAGTGAAGGGGTGTGAATATTTTCTGAAGACACTGTATATATCTGATGGTTGCTGTCAAACTGTCGGCCGAGTTCCGCAGTTGTGCCGGTTAATTTATGGTCTCCCATTTGAACTCACCTCGTGACTCCTGCAAAAAAATATATAATTAGGTCTGTGTGGAGAAGTTGCTGTAACTGTAAGATACAGTTCGCTTAACTAAATCACTAACATTTTCCTTAATATGGGAAAAGCACAATATCGAGGAAGTTGCCCTTACCTTCTTTTCGGTTCAAAGGTCACCCCCTGAATTGTAATGATGATCTCAGTTCTCATCATACACTCGTCTTGTTACCCTTGATGAGGTCCTAAGGAAGCCTCTCCAGTCCCCACAAAATGCCCCTTCCCCCTCTAGAGTCTTGTTACTACATCAGAGAGAGGAGAGACAACCGTGTACATGACCCCAAAAACCATGTACATGACCCCAGATATACATTATGCATAGATAAACTGATGGATGAGGATGGAGAAGAAACAGTGTACCTTCAAAGTGACATGGCGGCCGACAATGTCAATGATGTCGGCAGCACCAGCGGCAGTGATAGATATAAACGCTTCTCAATCAATTTCCAATCGATAGGACATGTCTGTACATACTGTGAGTGCATCCGGCAGGACGCAAGTGAGGTTTAGTTTGCTTCTCAGTATGGATGCATGACAATGAATCACTATTATCGTTGCTTTTTTTGTGTGTGATGGATATCGTATGAATATTTGAATGTTGCGATTGTCGCTCTCATGACAAGTGAATGCTATGAGCATGAGACTGATTGGGACTGCAGAGGTAGAAGTCATGACTATTGCTGTTCCAATAGGGAAACATCCTGTAAATTTGATCAGTCAGTGTTGTTGTTGACTTTGAGTTGTTGTTGACTACCAATAAGGACACCGCAGTTATGGAAAGTGTGTATGACTACCTATCTAGGTTTGTATACGACCATCCTTTGAAGTAGAAAGCTCTATCCCCCATCTCCTCCCATCATCCCTCTGGAGTCCCTTCCCTGCGAGAATCCACCTGACAGCACTGCTGTACATAGAAAGGCCTTCACCTCTCAACATTATGCGGATGCATCGTCCGTGGGTCGAGTGAGCCTCCTTCGACATGTGTCAGCAGCTCGCAGGTTTTTGGCTAATGATGCTGCACTGGCTAGACCACTGCCCCTCCGTAGGCTCCCGCAACCAGGAAACAGCCGTCTCGCTGATTAAAAACAAAACCAACCCCCCCAAAAAAGCAGGAGAGAACATGAACCACTGTCAAGTCAGACTTGATGAGGACACAAGATCTGTGTCACCTGAATTCACAGGCATAATTATGACAGCCAAGTTGTGATCGCCTGTCTGGGACGTGTCACTTTTTGGAGTTTGCGCTTATTCTCATGCAAATGTCAGGAATCAGGATTGGACAGAATGTGAATGAGACTCCACGCGTTACGGGACCCACCACAATGTCCAAGGCTTATATACCAACCATGTGACAGTGGTTTCTCTTGTACCTCGTGGGGGTTGGAAAACACATTGACATTAAAATCGGGCAACCTGTGCCAGGAATAGTCTCAGGTAACAAGGGAATGTCGACAGAACCTCAGGCTTCGAGAAAGAACGAGCCATCTCTCTTCTTCAGGCCCTAAAGGACAAATCTACATTTTCCTATACACAAAAGGGGAAAGAGCTATCTCTGTTATTACTAATGTACACAGGTGACTTTTTTCCTTCTCTTATCAATTTAACATTTGATTGCTAGAGGAATCCCACTGCAGCAGTAGTAGCTTTTGTTGCCCATGGAGGCCCTATGCAATTACAGACTGAAGAAATATCATTCAGCCCGGGTGCAATTCAATTATTTAGTCTCAAATGCATGGAAATGTATACTAATCTTACCACAATGCATGTGGACTGAGGGAAAAATACATAAATTAGACATAAAAATGTATTTCTTCTCATTGTTTGTACATGAGATGGTATATCCCTATCCATGAGATGGTATATATCCCATCAGTCAGAAAGGATATAATGGCTTATTGAGTCACTTCAAGGTAAATGATACTGAACAAAAATATAAACGCAACCCGAAACAATTTCCACGATTTTACTGAGTTACAGATCAAATAAGGAAATCAGTCAATTTAAATAAATTAATTAGGCCCTAATCTATGGATTCCACATGACTGGGAATACAGATATGCATCTGTTGGTCAAAGATACCTTAAAAAACTTAGGGGTGTGGATCAGAAAACCAGTCATTATCAGGTGTGACCACCATTTACCTCATGCTGCGCGACACATCTCCTTCACATAGAGTTGATCAGGCTGTTGATTGAGGCCTGTGGAATGTTGTCCCACTCCTCCTCAATGGCTCTGCGAAGTTGCTGGATATTGGATGGAACTGGAACAAGCTGTCGAACACGTCAATCCAGAGCATCCCAAACATGCTCAATGGGTGACATGTCTGGTAAGTATCCAGGCCATGGAAGAATTGGGACATTTTCAGCTTCCAGGAAAAGTGTACAGATCCTTGCAACATGGGGGAGTGCATTGTCATGCTGAAACATGAGGTGATGGCGGGGGATGATAGGCACGACAATGGGCCTCAGGATCTTGTCACAGTATCTCTGTGCATTCAAATTGCCATTGATAAACTGCAATTGTGTTTGTTGTCCACAGCTTATGCCTGCCCATAACCCCATCACCACCATGGCGTACACTGTTCACAGCGTTGACATCAGCAAACTGCTCACCCACATGACGCCCTACACGTGGTCTGTGGTCGTGAGGCTGGTTGGACGTACTGCCAAATTCTCTAAAATGACATTGAAATGAACATTCAATTCTCTGGCAAAAGCCCTAGTGGACATTCCTGCAGTCAAAACTTGACAAATCTGTGGCAGTGTGCTCTGTGACAAAACTGCACATTTTAGAGTGGTCGTTTTTTGTCCCCAGCACAAGGTGCACCTGTGTAATGATCGTGCTGTTTAATCGGCTTCTTGATACGCCACACCTGTCAAGTGGATGGATTATCTTGTCAAAGGATAAATGCTCACTAACAGGGATGTAAACAAATGTGTGCACATAATTTGAGAGAAATAAGCTTTTTGCAGGTATGGAACATTTCTGGCATCTTTTATTTCAGCTCATGACACATGGGACCAACATATGTTGCGTTTATATTTTTGTTCAGTGTACAACAGCATTTAGACAAAATAAAGGTAAAATAAAAAGTTAAGCTATTCAACAATGAAGAGGTATGCTTTTAGTTGCTTCCAACAGTGACTGATGCCAAAGCGAAGATGCTGTAGCCTGTCATCACCACACACCTGCGGGCATCATCAAGAAAAATAGTCTGATAGATTCAAAAACACGGTTTGGCAGCCATCATTATTCTCCAAAGAGACGCTTTTGTCACATCTCCATTCTTCAGGAGCGTTAGCCTGATGAATAGCGGCTGAGCTCTATCTCTGAACACGGTTTACTTCTGACAGGGACACGACACTTTACAAGATGGCTCTATTTCTAGCAATGGAATGAACACTGTCCGACATGAACGTTTTTGTTTTTGTTTTGAGTCTTCATTTCCTATTTTCAGGCCTGAAGGCCAGGAAATGGAAATAGAAAGATCAGCCAGGCAGACTGATACTCAACAGGCAGACTGTGGTGCGAATTCGAAATCAGAAGATGCTCATACGGACCACAGGTCCTGACAAAATAAAAAATAAAAAAGGTGATGATTTGTTACTACTGTACGCCAATAAATGACAATATCCACGGAACCTTTGCCACAGAAAATTTGTGTGACCGGACCTTCTGAAATGGTAGTCGAGTACCCCTGGGATAGATGATGGAAGTTAGCGACTAATCGTCTACAGTATGATTGGATCATAGCAGCAGTGCAGAGTACAGTTTAGGACATCCCTACTCCCCATGACATACAGTAAGTCCCTACTGAGATATAAGTGAGGTACATGTCGTTCAACACTGTGGTAAGGATTGTAATTCTTATGTACTTTTACTTACACAGAGAAATATAAGATGAGTGACACGGGGTTGTTTATATTATTTACAGTTTCCCTTTGTATTCATTTTGTGTGGATCAAATGAACGTACAATGATATGTCTGCCTCAAGTTGCAAGACTTTACATTAACTAACCATGTTTCCAGCCACAGTTTTTATGCAAGTAAAGGAATACCATGTAAAGAAAATCAACAGCTGTGATGGAAACCGGACATTTCGGTATAAGTTTATAAATCCCTACAGATAATTTGTTCGATCACCACATTGGTGGAACCTTTTTTGTGTCTGTAAAATTCATAATGCGAGAAATTACGGTGGAAATGCCTTTATGAGCAAATATTGATATAATAACCATCATATCGATGACATGGTGTGTGGTCCTCCGACTAGGACCTGGAAAACCATACAGTTTATTAGGCTACAGATGAAATAGATTGTGATGAACTTCACAGGGTGGTGAAAATTTACAATAAGTATCGAGGGTCTTATTCTGGTGACATAGTGATCGATGCTTGACTGCAGTTTGACAAATACAAATATTCTTATCCATAATAATCTCATCATGTAGACTAGCCTACCCGCACAGCCTATCTGCGAGCTGTTGGGTAGAGCACACGTACCAAGACTAGAGGAGGCACATTTGCTATTTAAAGCAACAGCTTTTGTGACAAAACTATCGGTAGAGTCGATAATGCAATGGAAACATATTGAACTTTTTATTTTGTATTCGGTACATGAAAACTGAAGGAAAAAAATTCTGTTTTGTGTGCACTACTTCATCATCACACCCTTTTGGTGGGAAATTGCACATATTTTCTTGATGCAGATTTTTTAATATTCGCATGAAAATCTGTCACCAATTGGATGGAAACATTGCTACTTTCTCCAATTGTCTGGCCACCAATACATCATGGAATGATATTTTCAAAAATAGTCCAATTTATTCGCAGTACACTGCAGAACTCTGACTCAGGGCTTTTCCTTTCGATTATTATAAATCGGAAACAAATAGAATTCATCATGAGGCCTTTTGCTGTTAACACCCTTTAGCTTAACATCATATGTATGCCACTGCCTGTGTGTGTGTGTTTGTCAGGTACTATTGATGACATCTAGACAATACATTTTTCTGTTTTTCTTTAAAGCAAAGACAGAGGAATCGCAAGAGAACAAACAAAACATTGGCTGACTGATTGAGGGGCTGTGTTTGTTTGATGACAGCTCCTTTACAAAACGGGCAAATGAAATCTAGGAAAACATATATTCATATTTCCTGTGGTTGAAAGCAATGCTGGTCCATGTTAAAACTTAATTCTGTGATTGGGCTTTTCTATCATGTGTAATGCCTTCAGAAACTATTCACACCCCTTGACTTTTACCACATTTTGTTGTGCTACCACATTCATTTAAAATGGATTAAATGTAGATTGTGTGTCAATGGCCTACACACAATACCCCATAAGGTCAAAGTGGAATTAGGTTTTCAGAAATGTTTACAAATGTGCTTAACAAGTCACATAAGTTGCATGGACTCACTCTGTGCAATAAAAGTGTTCAACATGATTTTTTGAATGACTACCTCATCTCTATACCCCACACATGAAATTATCTTGTAACGTCGGCTTCCAACTCACACCCAAACATGTAGGTCCCCTGAACGCAGCTCACTCTCCAGATCCCAATCACCTGAATTCTAATCACCTGTTCACACACCTGTGTCATTATCACACTATTTAGTTCAGTTCTTTGCACCTCATCACTGTGAGGTATTGTTTGTTTTGTGACACATGTCTTTCGGAGCTCTTTTTACCCCCCTTGATTTTACTCCTCCCGTGTATGATAGTTGTTGCCTGCCTCACTAACGCCTTGCCCATTCCCTGCCTGTACTTTAGCCTATCAGATTTCCTGTTATCTACCTATTGCCTGATCTCCCGGACTACGTTACTAGCCTTTTCCCTGCCTGTACTGTTACCCTTTTGGACCCCCTGTGTATGACCTTCTGCCTGCTCCTGGACCCAGCTACCTGCCTCCTCCTGTGGTCCTTTGCAATAAACACCTGCTGCGCCATGCACTTGAAACCAGCTCTCTGTCTCCCCTTGTGTTCATTACATATCTGTAAGGTCCCTCAGTCGAACAGTGAATTTCAAACACAGATTTAACCACAAAGACCAGGGAGGTTTTCCAATGTCTTGCAAATAAGGGCACCTATTGGTAGATGGCTAAAAAAACTAAGCACATATTGAATATCCTTTTGAGCATGGTGAAGTTATTAATTACACTTTGGATGGTGTACAGTATCAATACACCCGGACTCTACAAAGATAGTCATCCTACCTAACTCTTTTGCTGGAGAGGAAGGAAACCGCTTGGGGATTTCATCATGAGGTCAATGGTGGCTTTAAAACAGTTACAGAGTTGATTGGCTGTTATAAGAGAAAACTGAGAATGGATCAACAACATTGTAGTTACTCCACAATACTAACCTAAATGACAGAGTGAAAAGAAGGAAGCCTGTACAGAATAAAATATTCCAAAACATGCCTCCTGTTTGCAATAAGGCACAAAAGTAAAACTGCAAAAAATGTGGCAAAGAAATTAACTTCATGTTCTGAATACAAAGTGTTCTGTTTGTGGCAAATTCAACACAACACATCACTGAGTACCACTATTCATATTTTCAAGCGTGGTGGTGGCAGCATCATGTTATGGGTATGCTTGTCATCGGCAAGGACTAGGAAGTTTTTGGGGATAAAAATAAACAGAATAGAGCTAAGCACAGGCAAAATCCTAGAGGAAATCCTCATTCAGTCTGCTTTCCAACAGTTACTGGAAGACCTATTCAACTTTCAGCAGAACAATAACCTAAACCACAAGGCCAAAGATACACTAGTTGTTCCTGAGTGGTCTAGTTAGTTTTGACTTAAATCACCTTGAAAATATAGGGCAAGACTTGAAAATGGCTGTTTAGCAATGACCAACCAATCAACAACCAACTTGACAGAGCTTGAATAATTTTTTTAAATAATGTGTGAATATTATACAACCCAGGTGTGCAAAGCTCTTAGAGACTTACCCAGAAGGACTCATGGCTGTAATCACTGACAATGGTATTAGGTCTAACATGTATTGACTAAGGGGTGTGAATATTTGTGTCAATTAGATATTTCTGTATTTCATTTTCAATAAATTTGCTAATATTTCAAAAGAAAAAATCACTTTGTCATTATGGGATATTGTGTGTAGATGGGTGAGAAAAAAATACAGTTAATCCATTTTGAATTCAGGCTGTAACACAACAAAACAGAATGTGGAATAAGTCAAGGCGTATGAATACTATCTGAAGGAACGGTATACGTGCAGCATGTGATACCAGACCATGAGTTCAAATGGCCTTGAGCGTTTGCTGGAGCCTGCCTTTAGTACCAGATGGTTTGCACATTTGGGACTGTTCCATTGGTTCCATTGTGCCAAGCAAGCTCAATCAAGCACAGGTAAAGCATTTTTAATTAAATTGCATTAGATTGTAGACTATACCACTCAACCAGCAACTTCTTTACATAAAGGGAACTAGGTAAGTGGACCCCACATCTACCCAATCAGTGACTAAACATAAGCCGATACATAATTTCATAAGATACTGTACCTGAACTTCTCCCAATAAATGTTTTCCTTTTAAGAATATATCCACCTGTTTGTACCAACTGAACAAACCCCATATATTCGTTTTTCAAAGCAGTGTTTACCCCCAATGTTTATGTCCCATGTCAACTGAACTTTTCTCTGTGACTTAAATCCCTTAGAATGTGTTTTTTTTCCTTATATGACTTCCAGGTACTGACTTCCCCGGCTCCTTATTGTTTCTCTCTAAAGTGCCTCAGGCGAGTGTAAAAGAGATGTGTTAGGTGGCAGTACTGTGTCATCTTAAATACCTCCCGGAAGAAACCTGCCATGCCCCCTTTATCGAGTTCCCAGGTGCCTCAGAGAAATTGGAGGCTTAATTCTATAATACATCTGAAACTGTTAAGTCCCTCACAAATCCTAATTTTAATGACAATGTCCTTTATTCTCTATATTTTGGCAAGAGAAGTGACTAAGCCTACTGTATATACCCATTTCCTATGGTAACTTACATTTGAAGCTATTCCTACTGGGATTAAATGTGCTGAGCGTCAATTCTTTGAGTTCTGATTTTCTCAAATAGTCAGATGCCATTGACTACTGATCTCTGAACTTGTGGAGGACAATTGTTCTGGTCTATCTGTGATGGCATAGAAACTAATCTCATACTGTAATATACAATGTGTATGTAACATTATCTAATGAAATCATTGGATTGGGCAGAGGATATTAGATTTTGCTATCATCAAAACATTAAGTTTAGTTCTCTACCGGTCACACTGGTGTAACTATGATACTATTTAACCAATGAATTATGGCACATGACATACGCAACATTTATGACTATAGTATGACACCTGTCATTACCAATCCACGACATTCAAGAGATTCATAATATTATTTGATTGACTGATGTGTACGCTTTTGGGAAACTATTTGTCCGTTCAAGTAAAAGAGAGTTTGAGATGATATATTCTCTCTCATACCCAGTATTGTTATTTTTCTCTATGGCCACAACACATAACCATCCCGTAATTGAGTTGAAAGGAGTAAATGTTTGATTCCTGAGGCCCACGAATCCCCCCGGAATCCAGTGTGTTGCGTGCGAGGCAAAGCTATGCAAATCTGCTTAACTGTGCCTCCCGATGTTGCCGTCTGCTCTGCAGGTAGCTGCATTGTGGCCTTACTTATGATTACAGCGATTTACATAGTCTAAGCGCTAGGACTGCGCTAAGATCATTAACAAAAGGGGAAGGCCGTCACCAGAAACAGCAAAGTGCTATGAGAAGACAGAGAAGCTTAACAGGCGCTGATGTGCCAAACCCACAAGTTTCTCGACTCCATTGTCACGTGAATCTCTACAAAGTGCAGCTTGTTGTTTGTTGGTCCCGGTGACACATTACCTCGTTTCTGTGACTTCATTAATGCTCATTGGTGTGTCATCAAGAGGCTGACAGACAAAACACACAATTTGACAGTCAATATGAGTGTCTCTAATCAGTGATAGACAAACTACATATGAAAGGTCATGTCTTGACCACTTAAAACACAAACATTTTTCCGAGGGTCAGGTTATCTTGAAGCCCGAGAATTTACATATCCATTACGAATAAATAAAATGTATGTTTTCCTCCATGATGCTACATAGTCTTATTGAAAAGAAATCTCCAATTTAACAAAGCAGAATCCAGGTTTAGAGTTTATTTTACAATTGCAGAAAAAAAACAATACTTTCATGATTTAGAGGATAGAATTCTGAACAGTATTAATGATAAAACATTGAAATGTATAATTTCTTGTGCATTGCATGTTTATTTTAACATACAGTACCATGCATCAGAAGAGATGGCCGTGTAGTTATATTTAATCATGTAAACCACAACGAAGGACCTACTTTTCATTGAAAAAGGACATGTTCTGGCTCTACAGTATATATATATACTGTATATATTTATACCTATATACAGTACATAGTTATTTCTTTTTTCCATATTTTCTATAAAGTGACAATATAAAAATGCACACAGTACAAAGAATGTTGAGCTTCTGCCAATAGCAAGATATGATTACATACATTTACACATACTTGCTGATCATTTATATATTTATCAGTTTTAGAACTTAATTTACAAGTTGAAACGGAAGCGGCACACAATCATAAAAATACAACTGGTATCAAAGCAAATATGGCAATACCACCATTAAATAATACTTGATTAGTTAAACAAATATGCAGAGAAAAGCTGAACATATTCATGAGTATTCCGTTCTTTCTGCAGTTTGTCATTAGGCCTACATTTCATCCTTTAACATGTTCTACCCCATATGCAATTTTGAGGTGATCAGGAGAAGTGAGAATCTAAACGTTGAAATATCATCGTGCCATGAAGTTTATTTGAACAATCCTAATGTGTACCTCTTCATAGTAGTCCAAGTGCAGAAATCCTTCTTACTTTTTTCTCTTAAAATGTATTTTCAATATGATTAGTTGAAAACAACAAAAAACCTTCATATCAATCATACATTTTCAGAATGTGTGTTTGTGTCAACATTTTTTTTTTTAAACGTTGGTTTAATCTTAATTCACTGAAAAACATGCACAGACAAAAGATCCTAAAGATCGTAGAAACGATCAGCTAAATGTGTGTTGAAAAATAAAAGACAACTGAAATCCAAAAACAGAACATGGCCCAGTTTTATGACAGCAGTTACTTCGGACTGATTCCAAAGTCTCAGTTGAGATGCAGTGCAGTATTGAGATATAGTGCAACGATTCAGTAATCAGTCATGCCATCAGCTTTCTCCACCTCATTTAGGCTTTATCAAACTTTTCTAGTTCAGTGACAAAGATGAGGTGGTCCTCCGGCGACTTGCCATGTGTTTTGCTAAGGTGAAGCTTGACCGCGTGCTTGCTGACAAAGGTCCGATTGCAGAGCGTGCACTGAAATACAGAGCCTGAGTCTTCCTCGGTAAGTCCCAGGGAACTGAAAGTCTTCTCTGTTATCATTCTGGTAACTGCCTGCTCCTCCCTAATGTGATCTATTGAAAGCTTGGAGAGGTCCTTCATGCTGAAGCCTAAGTGGGACTCCAAATGGTTTATGTAAGAGGAAGGAGTCCTAAACTGAGAGGCACAGTCACTGCACAGAAACAGGGGCTGGCCCGAGTCAATGTTCTTCAGGAATTTTGTCCCGCCTGTCCTCCTCAGCTGGTACTTGACGTTGGCCAGCCAATGGGAGATAGTGGTCAAGGAGAGACCGGTGAACTTGCAGATGTGGACCCGCTCCTGGGGCCCGAGGTCAGTCATGACGAACTTGCCGTCAGACGTCTCCCGAAGACAGGAGGTAAACTGGGCCTGAAGGATGAGGAGGTGCTGAGGATTCCAGTTGGACTGCCGGCCTTTCCTTTTCTGGACTGCAGAGAGCTCCTCCAAGCCATCCTCAAAGGCGCTGTTGTCCGCATCAGATTTCTCCGAGATGGAGGACGGAGTGGAGGATTTGGGCGTCAGACGGCCAGTCAGGTTCTTGACCATGTCGGAGATGTCCATCAAAGCATTTTGGGACGACAGAGATTCAGACAAGCTTGAGAGGATGGGTCTGTTGCTGTTATTGGTATTACAGTTGGTAGTGCTGTTTAGCGTAGTGGAGGTGCTGTTCGCAGTTAGTCCGTTAGTGACTTTGGATTTTGTCAAGTCCATGGGCTGGTCATTGTTGTCATAGAATCGATTGATTGACTGAACTTGTTTGACCTGATTGGAGATGTTCAAGGGCTTATCCAGCATGCTGTTACTGATCTTGTACAGCTTCGACAGAGGGTCTAGATAGGGTGTGGCCGTCTTTGAGGCCTTTCCCAAGTGATTGTTCATGATGGACTGCAACGCACTGAGGGGGTTGACAAAAGGCTGCTCCGGTGAGTGATCAGTGATGATTCCCAAGCTGTTACAGCTGTTGCCAACTGCCGTTTTTGGCACGTCTGTTCCGTTCTTCGTTGACAAATCTGCTTTGTTGTCTTTTGCCTCTCCCTCTCTGCTTCTAGGCTCACTCTGATCCTCTACGGCAACGTTTTTCACTGGCTTGTTGAGGCCATCCACCTTGGGTGAGCCCTTCCTCTCCTTGGACAGTGGAGAGGGTGACTTGGCAGATCTCGCTTTGCATTTATTTTCGGAGGCCTTTTCCTCCTTCTCCTTCTTCACAGTGACTTTCCCTGTGACTTTTTCCACCAGCTCTTCCATGGCCAACACATTGTTCTTGTGGCTTGGAGGTGGGGAAGGGCTGCTCGGAGAGTGGATCAGATTGCTGGAGTCAGAGGACATCATCTTCAAGCTGCTAGTGCTGAACAAGGGTTGAACCACATGGACACTCTGCATGGAGGACTTCAAAGACCCATGGAGCTGGTAGGCAGCGTGGATGCTAGGGTAGCCAGCACCACCCCAGGTGGGCGTCCCAGTCTGGGCCTTGATGATTGCACTTGACACAGTGAACTCTAAGGACTTCAGGATATCCACACCTCCTTTGGGAGTCTGCTCCAGGTCTTCCTCTGTGAGATACTTGTAATGTCCAGCCTTGCCTGGTTTCTCGCATTTCTCAGTCGGATCCTCTTTCTCCTCTTTGATCTTCTTCTCCGGTTCACTCATCTTCATGTTCTCCTCATGTTCCTCCCTTTTCTCTTCAGTGGAGGAGGAGTGCAAGGGAGGAGAATCAGGCTGTGACTTCACATTGGGAACCGGGAGTCGTGTAGAGGTCGGAGGGAGAGGAATGGACTGTATATTTTCCTCAACCACAGGGTCAAACACCAACTGCTTCCCCTTTTTGGACGCTGAGTTGGTCACTTTCAGAAAGTGTCCTGTGACCATCATGTGGGCGGTCAGTTGTTGCAGGGTGTCGTGGGAACTCCCACACTCCATGCATTTGAGGATCTGGGCCTTACGCGCCTCAAACTGCCAGGTGTAACTGGCGCCATTTTGGTAGCCGTAGCGGTTATTTGCTGTGACATAGGGGTTAACCACTTTCTGGTCTTTTGAGGTCTCTCCCAGGTGTACACCAGGTGTGTTGTGGACAGACTCCGGTGAGCATGGGGACACCAAGTCCTGAAATGCTCTTTTTCTGGTAGGGGGCACCAGCTTTGAGACGAGGGCTGACATGGGTTCTTTTAGAGGCACTTTCTGGTAGTGTTTCGTTTTGATCATGTGGACACTCAGGTCCTGCAGGGATTCAAAGGAGTGTCCGCAGTACATGCACTTGAGCACCTTTTGAGCATCCTCCTTTCCTTCCATCTCCATGAGGGAGCGCTTACGTGGCTTGGACCACCTCTTTCCCCGCTCCTCCTCCTTGTCTTTGTTGTCATCGCGGTAATGGCCTGACTCACTCATGTGCACCGTGAGCCCCACCAATGTGTCATAGGCTCCGCTGCAATCCTTGCACCGGAACTTGCTGGCACCGGTGAACACCGGGCCGTAGAGCTTGTTGTTCTGCCGGTACAGCTGCACAGTGCTGAAGAGGCTTGGCTCGGGGAGGAGATTGTATGGTGTATGCTGAAAAGTTTTGGCCAAAGCTGCTTGGTGCCAGTCGTAGGCCACTCCACCTGTGTTGCCAGTGTTGGTAGTATTAGCGGTGCTTGTAGCACTAGTGTTGCTGGTAGTGTTGGTAGGGGCAGAGGTGCCACTGCTGCTGTTGCTGTGGTTATTATTGTTCACAAGGCTGTTAGCATGACTGTTAAGAATAACGTTGCTCCCCTTGTGGCTGCTTCCATTGCTGTTGCTGATCACACTGCTGACCTTGTTGCTGTTACTTCTCAGCATGTCCATGGTGATGCTGGACCAAGAGGCTTCAGAGATCAGGTTAGCATAGACGGCTTTCATCTGCGCCAGGCTGTCCTGCAGAGACAGGCCGTTGGGGACCTTCAGGTGTTCTACTTCTCCTCTGACTGCCTCTTCCTCCTCCTTATCAAGTCCGTCCTTGGAGGGAGTACTCTGGAAGTCAATGAGCTGGTCGCTGGCATCACTGAGCGGAGAGGCATAGCCGGCGTCTGGGTTGGTCCCATTGCTGAGAGGGGAGTTCTGGAAGCTGAATCGGTCCCCGGCGTCGTCATCCTCGTTGCAGAGGTACTCGCCGTCATGGCCGTCTAAGGAGAGGCCGTCGTCCTGCAGGTGCTCCTCATCGATCTTGTCATCAGCCTTAAATTCCTCCTCGTCCCCATAAGCTGAAAAACACAAGAGGAGAGAAGGGACATCAGCCAACTCATTGGGGCAGAACATTCCATCAGATGTGTATAAAGATTCTTGATGTGCTTATCCCGTAATGTGTGTTTGTGTTTAACGTGTGTATACCATGCATGTCTGTATCTCTGAGTGTGTAAGAGTGGGTGGGTGTAATGACTCTTAAAATATTTTAGTCAATAGTCCTGGCGGAGGACGCAGCTTTGCAATTATAAAAGTGGCAAACATCCATATCTTGACGATGATAGATAGTCCCCTACACTGTGCAGCCTAACGAAGGTATCAAACAGTATGGCTCAGCAAGGGTAAAGGAGAACACAGATGAGCAAGAGGAATATTTCCCCTTGAGTTCAAAAACTAGGGACACAAGCACAATTCTACATGATGGAAAACCGGTTCCCAAAGCAGCAGATGCATATTAATCAACACTGAGAGTCCACTGCGTTTGACAAAAAAGGTCAGTAGCCTACATTCAGAATGTTATAACTTGTTTGTTGCTTTGTAGTGCTTTTATGTTTTAACTGCATGCTATCATACACTCTATATGGATGTATACTGTTGAATACAAATATACAAAAGAAAGTTGACACTCTTAAATCCTATCCATTTCAAATATCCAAATGATTATGACTGCCCAGAAAAAAAGGTGACCCCAACAGTCACAAGCCAGTTCCTGTACTAAAATGGCTTCCTCTCTTCTAGATGGAGGGCACTGACTCTCTCTGACTTTGAACCAGTCTCTGCTGCCACTGTGCCACTCACACCCTGCCCGTGACGTGTGATATAGCGATAGCGGGTGAGCGTGCCAGGCCCTCGGCTGGGATGGCATAGAGTTGGCATTGGCAGTGGAAGTCCTCACAGTATGACGCGTGGAAATTGCCGGTGGACATGACATGCCATGTTGTCACCGTCCATGCTGTACTAGTTCTCAGGGAGTCAAGTGTGCCGGCTGGCGGGAAGAAGGGAAACAGTGTTACCCACAGAGGATGGGGGCGTGAGTTCTGAGTATACTTTCTCCACACAGAATGACTGTCAAGGTTATACCAAGGTTCCTCTACATTTAAATCATAGTACTAAATCATAGTATTTAAAAAAAAAAAATCTGAATTGAGGAAAAACTACACATTTGACCTATACGTTTATAAAAATAAAGAAATGTTTTCTTCAACACCAAAAATATGATGTAGTCCTTATGTGGTAGTTCATCAGATAAAGGACGATTAAATGTTTAATGAGTAACAACAGCATGGCTATGGTATGTGGCTAATGAAATAGCTTTTTCCTCTGGATTTGACACTTAAGTGTTGCCAGCCTCGAAAAGAGAATAATGGAACTCTTTGTCGGGGCACAAGATGAGAGAAAAATACTCCATCCATACCATTTACTTAATGACCATTATGGAACGGGACCGAGCACTTAACAAGGCACTGCCTGTGTTGATCAGCTGCCTGAGTGGTTATCTTTAATGGCAGACAAACGACATGGGATTCCAACCCCTGTAGCTATGCAGGAACTATGGCAGAAATGTTACTTTGACAATACGTCTATAACCAGCGTCAACTGTCTCTCAAGTATAATTCCAGGCCCTCTGGACTCCGAGACAATGTCAGACATCAACTTTATCTAACCTACACTAAGTAGCAAATTAAGAATTGTAGAGGAACGTATTTCCAACTGTCAAACCTGTTAGAATTTTGCAATATTATGTAATGTTTCATTCAATATGAAAATGTGCTGCACGGTAATCGTAAAGGAGAAATACATTGAGAAAAGGACAGAGAGAGTGAAAGAGAGACAGAGACAGACAGATGGAGACAGTGCTCGGGCAGTTCACCTTATCCTCTCCCATAAGATGCTTGTCCAAGGTGCCAGTATCAGTCTCTAGCGAGGAGGCAGATGTGCTGTCAGCCCCAGAACAGCGTGTTGCCGCTCAGGCCCATAATCAGAGAAGACATAATACCTGATGTTTGTGAGCTGCCATTTACTGCTGCCTGGGAGAAGCTGGAGGGCCATAAGCAACTGGGACTACGGTGTGTGTGTGTGTGTGTGTGTGTGTGTGTGTGTGTGTGTGTGTGTGTGTGTGTGTGTGTGTGTGTGTGTCTCAATCTCTCTGTGTCTGCGTGTGCTGGTATAAATGTGTACGAACATCCATCGCTGTGCTAGCGTGTACTGAATATGTGTACACGTACACACAAAAGATAATGCTACACTATTGCTCACATAATACCTGCAATCTATCTGTCCAATATTACAACTATGCCTACCCCAGAGCCCGACATTACACGCTTTCAAAAAGAATCAAATTCGAGCCAATGTCAAATGTCGGTGTATTGTCAAGAGCATTCCGTATTTCATTTCATTGGAGTGTTTGGTTGAGTACCTCAAAGCACTGAAAACTCCCCCATCACGCTTACTCTCTCGCCGTCTCTAAATAGACCATCACGCTAAAGAACGCACACCCCCCCAAAAAATTTGCCGTCTCTACTATAGTTACCCGTAGCTCTTAATGAGTGGAATGGGTAGAGGGAACGCCTTGACAGAAAAGACAGACAACCTGACACCTCTTAAAAATAAAGTCAGTCTTTTCCTGCACACACCTCAGCCCAGACCCCCCTACACACACACACACACTTCCTCCGACATCCCCAGTCTGCTGCCTCCACCTCGACAGCCATCAAATCAAATCGTTTTTGTCACATGCGCCGAATACCGTGAAATGCTTACTTACAAGCCCTTAACCAACGACGCAGTTCAAGTGTCAAATCATGTATCAGTGTCAGGTGTTCGGGTCAGGGTGGTGGGTGTCAGTGTCCACAAACAAGACGTTTTTTCTAAGCGAAAGAAGAAAGAAACAACATAGAAGTCGGACATTTTTTCTTCTTCTCTCCCTCCTTTTTTTGCCATCTGTGGGGGAAAAAAGAGCTCCTGGTGCCACCGGCGGCTAATAAGGCAATCAGAGATGGGGAGATGCTGACACTACTCGTTGAGCTGCCCGCTTTCAAGCTTCACTCAGAACAATGGAGAGAGGGGGAGGGAGAGGGAGGGGGGGGGGGATTAAAATTGGGCAGGGAAGGAAGGGGGATGCTGTTGTGGTTGTCAGTCAAAAACAGAGAGAAAATAAAAATAAGCCCACTTTGTGCTGTCATGGAGAATGGAAGAGGAAAAGGTTTGTAGCAAAAAAAGGGAGGAAAAAAGGTGCATTTAGGAGTTAGCTGACAGAGGTGTGAGCAGGAGAGTTCGTCTGTCTATGGGTGGGTCTGAAATGGTAGAGGGAAAGTATGTGAAATTGACTGTAACCTGAGGCAGCAAGATACAAAGTAGAAGGTGTGCATTTGTATGTGTGTGTTTGTGTGTGTGAGCGAGGGTTAGCTTGTAAGCATATATTCATATCTATCCACCTGGTGTGCTAGGGAGATATTCTGTGTGCATGCATCTATCAGGTGTGTCCCTGTGTGTGTGTGTTAGTGTTGCTCTCACTACATTCATGTGTTTTTTGTATCTGACAACCCATGTGTGTGTTTGTCACTAAGTGTTTGTGTCAGTGTCAATGACATGTGTGTGTGTGTGTGTCTTAGTATGTGTGTGCGCGCAAATGTGTGCGTGTCAAACACAGAGGGGACGTGTGACGGCTGTGGAAAGGAGAGGGAGAGCAGGCCATCTGCGTCCAGAGACGAGCCTGTCACTTTGGCCCGGGCTTCCTCCAGACAGGTGACACCTCGGCAGGACACTACCGGGCCTTTGCTGTCACACACACACACACACACACACACACACACACACACACACACACACACACACACACACACACACACACACACACACACACACCACCCCTAAGTGTATAGTACATAGATAAAAACAGACGGACATTCTCACAGTCGCTCACACGCAAACATGTACAAGCCTTCTCTATGCCAAGCTCAAATCTGTGATATAATACTACATTTATCAACAAATTGTCATCTGTTATAGCAAAGTATAAAACCAACCTTCGTACTCTCACAGTACTGTTTCTGCATTGTGTCTATGGCACAGAGTTTGTGATACCATGCACAATGAATTCCCAACTAGCTGTGCTTCCTCTCACACGCACTACTGCGTTGACATTCTCAAAAATTACATCGGAGCAACTTGAGAATCAACTGCTTCAAAACAAAGTAGATGGAAATGAAGTTGTGCTTTCCGGCAGTTTCTCTCTGCATATGATGTTATATTAGAACGTCTGAAAAATGGAGTCATTTCACATACTGTATTTTCTCCTTGCTCGTTTCTCTTGTGCAAATCTGCCACTTAAACCCATAATGCTATCTGTCATGGGACGCTGAGGCTACACCATTTGGCTGGTGTCAAACTTAACCAAAAGCCTTCGGGAGAGAAACAACGTGAGACAGGGAGCGAGTGCAGTTGAGCGCGAAGCAGCACCACCGAATTGCAACTCACACACATGCCACACACACACCCCTCTCAACCCTCCTTATTTATTTACTCTGTCTCTGAGAAGAGGACCAATCCCGGCAGTCATTTGTGGTGCTAATGTCCAATTCCGCCTGCTCTCACTCCTCTGATTTAGCCCGTGTCGGGCTCTCTGCTATTCCAGACGGGCAACCGAGTCGCCGTTTAGACGCCCTTCAAAATGGGGGCCGAAACGTTGCGAGTCGTATTCCTTTCTCCCCGCTTCGCTTTGTCACCGGCCCCTCCGCTGTGATGCCTTTGGACAGGCCTGATCAGTGTGTGTCATTTGACCTGCATGGTGTATGTGTGTGTGTGTGTGTGTGTGTGTGTGAGGGAGAGGGGGACAGGCTGTAAATAAAATGACATTATTATTTCCTCTGTCCTATCATGTAGAAAAGCCAATTATGGTAATGCAGAGCATGTCAGGGAGAATACAACACAATCTCTTTCTCCCTCTCCCCTTCTCTTTCTTTCTTCTTCTCTGGGACAGCCAATGCTGCACATGCCGGGGTGGTGTGATCCTGTCTGTTCCAAGCGCTAGCGGGCCCGATGCTAAAGCAAGCTGGCGTTTAGGCCTAGTGCCTACGTTCCCTACGTTCCCTACTGCCAGACCTTTTCATTTACGTCTGTGTGTAAAAGGGTCGACAGCATAGGCTTCATTTTGAGATGATTCTCAGTTGTTCTCTTTGTAAAACATTTTTTTTTAAAGCCACAGGGCATCCTATTTGTTGGGCATTTTATTGACTGTAATGGTGAGGACATCTTAGTTTAGTTTTACTTCTCTCATGACTGCTGATGGTATACAATCTCATTTAAGAAATAATGAAGGTATTATTCAGCAAGCAAAGTTTGAATGCTATTTCGGGTGTCCAAACCAATTTGCCCCTCAATATGCCCAGGCACAATCTAGAGCAGGGAAGAGCAACCCCAGGCTCTGTCCCTGCAGGAGAACTTTTGGTAGGCAGTCATTGTAAATAACAATTTGTTCTTAACTGACTTGCCTAGTTAAATACATAAATTCTGTTTTTACCCCTCTTTTTCCATCATACAATCCTTGCTTAGGGAGTTACCCTAAGCAGGGGGGGGGGGGGGGGGGGCTTTGAAGTTCTGAGGCTTGTTTTACAGACTCCACCCACCTCTCTCCAGTATAACGCCCCCTCCCACCTCTATAAAGTGACATTGATTTGTGTTGCCGTGGATTCTGTGGAGTATAAATTAATATATGCTTTTCCCTCAACTTCCTCTTAGAAAAGTCTGTTCACAGTTCCACGCCCCCCAATCCCCGCCGCCCATGTGGAATAATTAACCATATGGCACAATACCTGCGGGGCCTCCAATAGCTGGTGTACTGTTCCAGCAGGACGTGCAAATTCATCTACTCGGCTTTCCAAATCTTCATGAGGTGGAGGACAACAATGTTTGCTATGCAACTGAGTGCCCGTGTTCACTGTTGACAAGACATATGAAATGTCGGATAAAGATAATAAAGACGTATAATGCAAATACAAAGTTGTATTAAGATAATTTGATATGATACACCTTTTATCAAAGCTATAATCTATTTGTGCCTTCTCATCCACCTCTCGAACACGCCCCCATTCACATCGACGGGGATGTAGTGGAGAGGGTCGAGAGTTTCAACTTCCTTGGTGTCCACATCACCAACAAACTATCATGGTCCAAACACACCAAGAGAGTCGTAGAGAGGGCACTACAACACCTTCCCCCCCCCCCCCTGGACACTGAAAAGATTTGGCATGTGTCCCTAGATCCTCAAAAAGTTCTAAGGCACCATCGAGAACATCCTAACCGAGCAGTATGGCAACTGCATCCGACCGTAAGGCGCTACAGAGGGTAGTGCGTACGGCCCAGTACATCACTGAGGCCAAGCTTCCTGCCATCCAGGACTTATATACTGGCTGTGTCAGAGGAAGGCCCAATTGTCAGACCCCAGTCACCCAAGTCATAGACTGTTCTCTCTGCTATCGCACGGCAAGCTGTACCAGAGCGGCAAGTCTAGGACCAAAAGGCTCCTTAACAGCTTCTACCCCCAAGCCATAAGACTGCTGAACAATTAATTAAATGGCCACCCGGACTATATACATTGACCCCCCCCGCCCCCTTTGATTTTACACTGCTGCTACCTCCTGTTTATTATCTATGCATAGTCATGTTACAAATTACCTTGACTAACCTGTACCCCCGCACATTGACTTGGTATCGTTACCCCCAGTATATAGCCTTGGTATTGTTATTTTATTGTGTTACTTTTTATAAAAAATGTACTTTAGTTTATGGAGTCAATATTTTCTTAACTCTATTTCTTGAACGGCATTGTGGGTTAAGGACTTGTAAGTAAACATTTCATGATAAGGTCTACACTTGTTGTATTCGGCCCATTTCTCACTCACACACACACACACACACACACACACACACACACACACACACACACACACACACACACACACACACACACACACACACACACACACACACACACACACACACACACACACACACACAAATGTAATGTCCATCCTTATGCAAAGCGTGGCCTACTTTGTCATAGGTCTTTGTTTAAACCCTAAGGTTGTGTAGCACAATTCCCCTGTCATCTGTGAGTACATTAACTCGCTGGCCACAGCCAAATTATGCTAATGGACTGCTAAAATGGGTCATATACTGTAGACAGTGCATTTTACATTAGCTTCAAACAATAGGGTAAGGGGAGGGGAGGTGACAGGACTATTGGGTTGTGGAGGGGGGAGTTCTATCATCTTTGACCACTGTGACATCCCCATCCAGAAGAGGGAGATAAGTCCGACATGAAGACATTACTAACGGTTTACTCACTGCATGTCTTCCACCACAAATTCTTAGTGATGGGAAAAGTTACCAATCGTGACCACCTGTTTCATAATTTATTATTATTTATTCTCATAAATAATACATTTTAGGGGGTAGATCATCTTTAATATTGCAGATAGATTGTAGCTTCTACCAATGCAATTGTCTACATCACTTCCAATTACCCAAAATATATATACACACATACATACACATACAGTACCAGTCAAAAGTTTGGACACATCTACACATTCAAGGGTTTATCTTTATTTGTAATACTTTCTACATTGTAGAATAATAGTGAAGTCATAAAAACTATGAAATAACACATATGGAATCATGTAGTAACCAAAAAAGTGTTAAACAAATGAAAATATATTTTACATTTTAGACCCTTCAAAAGTAGCCACCCTTTGCCTTGATAACAGCTTTGCACACTCTTGGCATTCTCTCAACCAGCTTCACCTGGAATGCTTTTCCAACAGTCTTGAAGGAGTTAGCACATATGCTGAGCACTTGTTGGCTGCTTTTCCTTCACTCTGCAGTCCAACTCATCCCAAACCATCTCAATTGGGTTGATGTCAGGTGATTGAGGAGGCCAGGTCATTTGATGCAGCACTCCATCACTCTCCTTCTTGATCAAATAGCCTTTACAGGAGGTGTGTTTTGGGTCATTGTCCTGTTGAAAAACAAATGATAGTCCCACTAAGCGCAAACCAGATGGGATGGCGTATCGCTGCAGAATGATGTGGTAGCCATGCTGGTTAAGTGTGACTTGAATTCTAAATAAATCACTGACATTGTCACTAGCAAAGCACCCCCACACCCTCACACCTCCTCCTCCATGGTTCACGGTGGGAACCACACATGCGGAGATCATCCATTCACATCATCCACTCACAAAGACACAAATATCTCAAATTTGGACTCATCAGACAAATGGACAGATTTCCACCGGTCTAATGTCCATTGAACTTGGTCTTTTACAAAATAGGGCTATCTTCTGTATACCACCCCTACCTTGTCACAACACAACTGATTGGCTCAAACCCATTAAGAAGGAAAGAAATTCCCCAAATTCACAAGGCAATTGTTAATTGAAATGCATTCCAGGTGACTACTTCATGAAGCTGGTTGAGAGAATGCCAAGAGTGTGCAAAGCTGTCATCAAGGCAAAGGGTGGCTACTTTAGTAGCGCACCTTTAAACTATTACAAACAAGCAGCATGAAACCTTAAAGTTAACTGATTCAGCAACAAACAAACAAAAATGTCACAAATAAACTTCTGGTAATCACTCATTTGAATCCCCTGCTCTTCGCTCCTGCATTGCAGTACATGTCTCTCCCTTCCCTGTTCTCATTTTCTCCTTTCTCCCCTCCTCTGTTTGTCCATGTTCTCTGGGAGCCATCTTTGAGCAGCCATAGCGACGGGTGCAGTCTATAAATCACCTTTTCCCTCCACTGTCAACTCCAGGCTGCTCAGAGATGAGACAATGGCCATTATATCATAAGCACTGCAGAGCCAACCCCCATCTAGCTGGCTGCTGCTGTTAAAACCTATGCAACTACAAAGTCCCAACGTTTCGCTAATGTTAGCTGAATGTTACTGAACATAATGGACTAGTATAGCCTCTGCCCCCAATATCACTGCTTCTCTTAAATAATGCAACCAAAAAGTCCTAACGTTTTGCTAATGTTAGTTGAGCGTTAGTGTAGCCTACGACTCCCACCTGGTTAAGCTTAAAGTGAAGTGAAGCCTCTGCGTCATATAGTTATTTCTGAAGAGCTACATTTAAAAACCTATGGTTTTGGAAAGGTTAACAAAGTCAATATCGGACTGCTTCTAGAGCCACTATAAGCACTCAGGTTTCGCTAAGTGTAGGACTCCGCCCAAAATGTTCTAGGATAAGCAGTTCCTAAGACCACCTGCAGTGACATCCTTCCCATTGGTAGGGCCAAATTGAATCATGTGGGGACATTATTTGTATCACTATCTACCTATTCATTCCACAGGTATTCTTTGACTTCAAGGAATTCCAGGGAGCTTGACGAAATCCAGTCCTTAGTGTTTCTATCCACTCCTAGTCTTTTCTCTGCACGAACTAAACCTAAAAACACATTAAAACAAACTGAAATCCACATGTACAAGAGTTTTCTCTGGGGGAAAAAAAGAAAACAAAAATAGGGCCTGTCCCTTTAAATCTCCCTCTGAAGTCACCTGTGTACAGCCCCCTGACAGTGGAACTTCCCTGGCCCAAACAACAGCTGCTCCCATCTCCTAGCAACAACCAGTTGATGGATGACCCCAAAGATGGATAATTACCATAAATCACTCTCTTTCTGCGTAGGAGAGAAAATGGCGAGGGAGAGAAAACAAAAGGCTTTCTCGGATACACCTTTCCATGAACCCTGTTGCATCAGTCACACTTTATTTGGTGAACATTTCCCATGAGGAAGAGAAGTTAGTAACCATCTATCTCCCTGATTGGATAATCACCGGTTGCTGCCCAATCGGCTTGGCCATAACAAAAATTGCAGCAAATCAAAAGTGACATTAAAACCTGTTATGGACAGATCTTTGCAAGTTTCTCGAAAGTCAGAGGCAGCGTTTTTTTATGGCTACATCCAGTGAATAGAGGCTGTAAAATGAAACCTGATAAGATGAATCGCGTAACAAAAAACTGCACTAGAGGAGAGACAAAAGAAAACAAAGTGGACTGTGAAGGGAGAAAGGCAGCATGGGGGAGTGAATAGTGGTGAGAATGATGAGCGAGGGAGGGGGGGAGAGAGAGAGGCAAGAAGAGGCCATGACCTCACCAGTTCTGTCTGGGTCTGGTTGCACAATAACCCATCAATCAACCCTTCCCTGTACCCTCAGCCCTCCCCTATATTCACATGGGCTGTCTGCTTTGTACACCGCTGAGGAACAACATGCACACACACAGGACACACACACACACACTCTTCCCTGAGACTGACCCCTTGTCTCTGTGGGAAAAACCCACACAGCCTGTGGATGAGTCAGATCAGAGACAGCAAACACATGTACGCAGGCACAGACACAGCGATCGCCAAATCGAAGTCACTGATCACATGAGAACATCGTCTTCATTCCACAAAACAATGCCAACTCCATTCACATAAATGCAAACAACGTGACAGAAAATGGATCTTGTCACAGTATTGCACTGATCTGTGTGGTCAAACAACCTCATTTATACCTTTTAAGTAAAGCGTAACTGGAAACTTCAGCAATGAACAAAAAGGGGACAAGAAAGAGTAACAATTCTGTCAGTCCACACGGGAGTGCGTGTGTGTTTATGTATGTGTGCTTGTGTTTTTGTATGTGTGTTTGTGTTTATGTATGTATGTGTGCGCGCAAAGGAGGTGGGGGGGCGTGAGGCCTTTTCCTGATGGCCGTGACAGTGAACTGACAAAAGAGGGAGGCAGAGGGGGAACGAGAGAGGCCCTGAAGGAGGAGAGACACTAAATCACAAACTGGCCTCTCACAGAAGAAACCACGTCACTGGGGATCAATACCCACATCTCTGATTGTGTGTGTGTGTATGTGTTGTGTGTGCGCCTGTTCACAGTGGTGTGTGTTGAGATTTCCCAGGGTATGGACATGACTCTTAGTAAACCATCCATAACAGCTTAGGAGAGAGAGAGAGGAGAAAGAGGAGAGAAAGACACAGACAGACAGACAGACGCAGTAAGTGAAGGAATGTGCATGGTGAGAAATGGACAGAGTGACAGAGAGAGAGAGAGAGCGAAGAGAGAAGCAGTAAGTGAAGAAGTGAGCATGGTGAGAAATGGACAGAGAGAGAAAGAGTGAGAGAGAGCGAGAGCGCACGCGAGAGAGAGACAGGAAACCATCGCTCAACACAACATAATATCGTACTGAGGGCAGACTATGGAGTGCTAGAACATTCTAGAAATGGAGACGAAAGAGAAGCTTACCTCCCTGGCAATTAAACTTTTGCACAGTCTCTGAAAGTGCCCTCTAAACAAGGGAATGGTGACTGTTGGGTTGATCTCGGGACAGTCGTGAAGAGAAATGTGTGTGTGTGTGAGCGCGCAGGGAGGGCAGTAGTGAGTGATCCCTGTCAGCTTGCATGTGGCAGCCAAAATAAATTAGGCTTATGAAAAAGGGGGCCAGGCGAGTGACTTGGTGGGAGAGATGGAGAGGAGGGGGAGAGTAGGAGAAGGGGGGGGTGGGCGGGGTTAGGGATGGGTGCATGTGAGATAGAGAAAAATTGAGAAAGAAGGAGAAGAGAGGGAGGGATATGTAGAGGACAGAAGGAAAAGACACGGACAGCTAGGAGAGACTCTGCGTGTCCGTATGTATTCCATCTGTGTATCGTACAGACTTTACTTTCTGTGCTCTCCATCTTCCTCGGTCTCTCTCCCCCTCTCTCGGTCTCTCTCCCTCAGGCAGTGTCATATGCGGTCCAGTCTGTGTAGTTTCCCAAGGCCTGGCCCCTCCATGATAAATGACACGTGTCATTCTGTCAACCCCTGCCACTGGAGCTGGGAGGCCCCTTAGTGATGTATGACCCGGCCAAGCTGGGCTAAAGGAAATCAGGGCCATTTTGGCAGCGAGTACCAAAAGACCACAGCCCTTTATACGGGACCCTGTGTGTGTTCCTTTATACGAGACCCTGTGTGTGTGTGTGTGTATGTTCACAAACTTTGCAAAGAGATATTTGAGAACACACACTATATGATACACACACCTTGTAGGAACGTACATGCGCGCGCACACACACCCACAGTCTAGAAAAGTACACCTCTCACATAATGAATAGTTCCACTGGTTCCATGAAACCCTATCCAATCTCCCTCCATCCACCCCAGAGACACTGACTTCGTTTAATATACTGAATACCTCCAAATTGGACTGTTCATTTTACATCTCCTCAAGGGGAGTATACGTGCATGTGGGTGTCTACCTGCAAGTGTGTGTGTGTGTGTGTGTGTGTGCGCTCGAGTGTGTGTGGTGCAATAGAAGCTGTCAGACATACTAGCAGAGGGAGACAAATCATAGTCATGGTCTTGCCAGCTGTTTCCCAAATGTGGTGTGCAGGGGAGAGAGTGAAAAGGCTTCACTTTGAGTTTTGTTGCTTGATGCTTCCCAGAGCCAGATAGCTGACAAACCAAGCCAAGGGGAATGGGACACTGTGGCACCACACACACACACACCTGGTCCGTCAACACCCTGCGCAAGCTGGAATAGGAACCGAGCCGATGCCAGCATCACACCAATGCATAGTGCACACACACACACACACGTACACAGACAAGCGCACACAGACAAGCACACACAGACAAGCGCACACAGATATTCAACAGAAGACTGAACAGAAGTACAAAAAACTATAACTGGGACATTCAATAGAATATCTTATTGCGTAATTCACAATTGTAAACAGTGAAAAAATTCCGTATTGCACCATAACATACAATCTGGTGTACCTGACAGATTTAAAAGATATCCAAATGAAGGACCAATGAAAAACGAAATACTTCACTGACAGAATTCTCCTCAACCATCCACACCTGCCATTTTCTCAGATGTCTGAGAAACGTGTCTCCTAAAAAACAAAACATCTAGTTGCCAGACAGAACAGACACACAATGCACGGGTGTTGTGGGGACTGCGGTGGTAGTGGGGGTCGTGAACTTTGGATGACCCCATTTGATTGGGCGCTGGGCTGGGCTGAGACTCCGGGGAAAAGGGAGAGAAAGAGAGAAAAAAAAAGAGTCATTAAGGAGTGAGTGATGAGTGGCAGGCATGGCTGACCTCCTCCAGGCCTTTTCTCTCTCTCACACCCTCCCTTCCTCCCATTTGCTCTCCCTCCCTCTCTCACTGCTTCTCTTTCACTCCTCCTCCTCTTTCACTTTCTCACTCGCTCCTCTCTCCCTACTTATCAGTTGCTTGTCTTTTTCATTCTCTCTATCCTGCTCATGCTCTTTCTCTCCCTCCTCTATGCCACTCTCCCACCCATCCTCCCCCTCACTGTTTCTCGCTCCTCCTCTCTTTACACTCACTCTGCCCCTTTCTCCCTCTTTACCACTCCCCCTGTGCCTTTTGCACTCCCCCTCTCACATCCTGCCGTCTCCCTCTTTACCTGTCTATTTTTCCTCACTGTCCGCCCCAAGACTTAGACACTCTATCCCGCTATGCTGTAACGCTCGCCCTCATGCAGGGCTAATAGCCCTTCCATTATTGGCAACGAACAGGCAGTGGACATTTCGAATTCTCTATCACCGGATTATCACTGCAACGATCAGGTGCGATTAAACATGGTCTGCAGAGCAGTGAAACGTCACACTTGCGTTGTGTGTTTGAGCTCTACTACATTTTAGTTGGGAGTGCGCAGCGTCAACAATCTACAAACCACCTTTTGCATCACGTTGTGTGATCAAACGGATCCCGTCAAAGTCGCACTGATAATTGGATAAATTATAATTAGTTTCAATCCAACCAAAAACATCTATAGTCAAGTAACCTTTTAACCTCTGAACCTGTGTCCTCACTGGCAGACAGATACTGAAGGCGTCAACAACGAACCCGGGCAATGATCGCCGGATGACCAGAGGTATTAAAAACATGGATGTTTGAGTTAGCAACAATAGTTAGCCACGGTTCAACTTAGCTAATCACTGCCTGACTCTAGCTGTCTCACTCTCTCAGTGTCAGACAGACAGAATTCAATCATTGCAGATGGCTTGATTAGTTTTCCGACAGACTGTGAGAGTCTTCAGACAGACTGTGTGAGAGATTGAGTGACAAGACAGACATGGGAAAGAGAGACAGACATATGAGAGATCCCCTGAAAGGGCATACAGACCATTTGAAAAGACAGAGTCCGAACAACCCACAGTAAGCCGTACTAACAGACAGACAAGTCTTAAGACAGACTGTATGACAAACTACGTGACAGGGCAGACATGACACAGACAGAGAGACAGACAGAGACGGGGTCTGGAGGGTCTGGGGGGCACCCCGCTGTTCCCTAAGACAGAAGACTTAGAGTCGAGCTTAGAGCCCCCCCAGTGACTGACACTGTCTGAGTCTGCATTGGATCAAAGAGAGCTATCTGCCCATTTTGTGGCCACATGTGCCATCGAAGAAACCAGACAAAAAGCGGTAAATTGCTCTCCTCCTTTCCCTCTCCAAAACCTACTGAGATTCTACAATGAGGACGTATGGCGCTTCATGACTATCGACAGTGCTAGGCCGAGGAAAGGCCCATATAAAACCGGTTTGCCAGAGTGCTGCATAGGACACAAGCTCACTGAGCCGAAGAGAGAAGTGCATTACACTCCCTCCTTTTGTCTTCTAGCTCATATTCTTATAACAGGCTCGCTGGCTCTGCACGGTTACACCTGAGGGAGAGGGAAGGGGATGAATAAAGAGAGAAAGAATAAGTGAGAGAGTATGAGAGTAGATTAAGGCAGAGCGGTAGACAAAATGAGAGAGAATATGAGAGAGAGGACAGAGGTAGGAACGAGAGAGACAAATAGGGAGAGAGAGCGAGAGAGAGAGAGAGCGCAATAAAGATGAGACCGAGACTGTGACAGAGAGATTGAGGAAGGAGAGAGAAATGGAAAAAGAGAGAGAGGTGAGGCTTCAGCAGAATGCTGTGCAACCTGCCCCGGCGTCTGGTCCGGTCTCAAGGACAAACTGTCATCTGTGGGCAGTATCCATTCCCAGATATCTTATCTACAGGGCCCAGTAAACTGTTGTCCGGGAAAAAATTATATTCATTGCTTTTCTAAGACCCTTATCGGTTAAATAAACACTCCTCGGGGATAGAAATCCCCCCCCCCCATCTCAATGTGCTGAGACCAGCTTTTATCCATCAGCTCGCAGCAAAAACAGCACCAATTTTTATTTGTCTTAAGTCGTGATATACTGCCAACGCAGATATAGAGTCGTGGATTTATATCGAAGTGCCCCAAATCCCGAACAAAGGGAGAGAAAGATGAGTAGCATCGCAATGTAAACATTTCAACCCCAACAAGTAAGGTAGGGCGAACAAAACGCAAGGGTTTAACACATTTCAACCCCAACAAGTAAGGTAAGGGGAAAAAAACGCAAGGGTTTAACACATTTCAAGGGAAACTTTTACGAGACGAACGATACAACAACGTCTTGTAAAGCTGTACGTTTGACTTTTCTGTCAAATGTGTTGTTGTTACGGGATGTTTCTCCAAGTATGGCAGTTTAGTCACACATGCTTACGGCTTGTTGATACCCCTGGTGTGTCTGGAAAGCCTTATAGATGTAAGTCTGTGTAACAAGTCACTGATTAGGGGTTCAACATACTATTTTTCACTGGGCCTGGTTAACTGAAATGCACGTAGACAAAGTATTTTGGGACTGGTCTTCTGGACTAAAGGCAATTTTAATGGAGATTCTCAATTGAGCCTGCTTTATATTCGAGGAATAGGCTTAATCTGGGTTTGGGGAAAAATTACTCTTGCTGACACAGCAATGTACTCTGAGTGATAGGAAGAGAATCTGATATTTGATCAATGCTGAAGCCAAATGAATCCGAAGAATGTTCTGGCACAATTTATTTGGCGCACTAAACGCCAACACCCCTCAGTCCTTAGTCTTTGCGCTATCTAAGCATGAGGAAACTGCTGCTGATGTCATGAAACTTCTCAAGTGTCAATTGGCTGTTCATGACGTGGCTTGATTCCATGTTAGCATGATTACACTAGCTAACATGGAACGATGTTGCCACCTTCAAGTAGTCGTTAATACACGCTACCCTATCAGCATCCATCCAGAGCACGCACACACACACAAGCACATAAATGACTACCTGAAATGGGCCTGTATTTCATTCTCCCCCTCCCTCTCCTACCCTCAGCTTGCCCAAGGGTGTTAGGGCTCCTCAGCGTAAAATGGGGAGCCTGTGATAAGAGAGAGAGAGAGAGAGAGAGAAAGAGAGATTGTTCTAGACCCCACTGCCTCTAAGGAACCATATATCCACCTAGCAACAACTGTAGGACAGTGTGTGTGTGTGTGTGTATCCATGCGTGTGTGTTGATGTCCAACATATATCCACCTGGCAACAGCTGTAGGACAGTGTGTGTGTGTGTGTATATCCATGCGTGTGTGTTGATGTCCAACATATATCCACCTGGCAACAGAGGCAGGACAGAATGTGCAGGAGTGTGTGTGTGTGTGTGTGTGTCTGTGTCTGTGTGCACATGTGTAGTGCAGACACATCTAGTCAAGGGCTAATAACAGTGCGGCAGGAGTCGCTGGCCCTCGTAAATCAATGGGGAGAATAATTGCTAATACACTGGTTATCGATTAGCGGGGCTACGCCGCCGCCCGACGGCTCAATTTCAATGGGGGGCTGTGGCTACGTGCTAACAGTGCTAACACAGTGACAAGGGTAAAGTGTTACTTCTCTTGCACGCAACACAGCTGGGCTGGGTGTTTTGTGGTGGGGGGTAGTAGAAATGACTGGGGGCCTCGCCAGTAATTCTTAATTGACACCTGTCAGGGTAATGGCGGCAGTCACAGCTGCTATGGGACAATTTCTCCCCACTCCTGTTCATCTGTCACTTTTAATACCTTTTCCTTGCAGTCCCCCGCCCCCCGCTCTTTCACTACTTTTTTCACTCTCTTCCCTCCACTCACCCTTTAATTCCCTTTACTACATTAGTGTCCAAAGCTTCTGCTAAGGTAAAAAGAGGATTTTTATTTGTGGGATTTTGTTTAGTTTTGTACAGAGAGGTTAAGATAGGAAATGGGAAACAGGCAGTTGATAAGTTAGGGGAGGAGCTACACAAAGTTCCCGGATGTTGATTTCTTCTGAAAGGCAGTTAGAGTTGGATATCAGAGAGCTGCTTTTTGATGAAATATAATACATGCTAAATACGGTCCAAAAAAAGCATTGGCTGAAACTCACTGTCCAATATATAAAATAAAACATTGCGCTTGCGCCAAATGCACTAAACGAGCTCTTCACAGCTGTATCAATCTTTTACTCATAAAATTGTAATGGTTTGTAAAAAACAAAAGAAAAATTAATCAAACTCTGTCACGTACTGGCCGTGTCAGAATACCCAAACTAGCGTCCTACATACTAAAAATGCATAGTATGTACTCATCGTCACATATTATTTAGGTTTTGTAAAAAGTATGCAGTATGCCACGGCTGCAGAGTAGAAGTCGACCGATTAAATCGGAATGGCCGATTAATTAGGGCCGATTTCAAGTTTTCATAACAATCGGAAATCGGTATTTTTGGACATCGATTTGGCCGAATTTTATTTTATTATTATTAAAAAAAATTACACCTTTATTTAACTAGGCAAGTCAGTTAAGAACACATTCTTATTTTCAATGAAGGCGTAGGAACGGTGGGTTAACTGCTTTGTTCAGGGGCAGAAAACGAGAGATTTTTACCTTGTCAGCTTGGGGATTCATTTTTGCAACCTTCCGGTTACTAGTGCAACGCTCTAACCACCTGCCTTACATTGCACTCCATGAGGAGCCTGCGTGGCAGGCTGACTACCTGTTATGCGAGTGCAGCAAGGAGACAAGTTAAGTTGCTAGCTAGCATTAAACTTATAAAAAACAATCAATCTTAACATAATCACTAGTTAACTACACATGGTTGATATTACTAGTTTATCTAGCGTGTCCTGCGTTGCATATGATCGATGCGGTGCCTGTTAATTTATCATCGAATCACAGCCTACTTCGCCAAACGGGTGATGATTTAGCACTGTCGTTACACCAAACCTAACCATAAACATCAATGCCTTTCTTTAAATTCAATACACAAGTATATATTTTAAACCTGCATATTTAGTTAATATTGCCTGCTAACATGAATTTCTTATAATTAGGGCAATTGTGTCACTTCTCTTGCGTTCCGTGCAAGTAGTCAGGTTATATGCAGCAGTTTGGGCCGCCTGGCTCATTGCGAACTGTGTGAAGTCCATTTATTCCTAACAAAGACCGTAATTAATTTGCCAGAATTGTACATAATTATGACATTGAAGGTTGTACAATGTAACTGCAATATTTAGACTTAGGGATGCCACCCTTTAGATAAATATGGAACGGTTCTGTATTTCACTGAAAGAATCAACGTCTTGTTTTCGAAATGATAGTTTCCGGATTCGACCATATCACTGACCAAAAGCTTGTATTTCTGATTTGATAGAGCAGTCTGACTGAGCGATGGTAGGCAGCAGCAGGCTCGTAAGCATTCATTCAAACAGCATTTTCGTGCGTTTGCCAGCAGCTCTTCGCATTGCTTCAAGCATTGAGCTGTTTATGACTTCAAGCCTATCAACTCTCGAGATTAGGCTGGTGTAACCGATGTGAAATAGCTAGCTAGTTAGCGGGGTGCACGCTAAAAGCGTTTCAATCGGTGACGTCACTCGCTCCAAGACTTGGAGTAGTTGTTTCCATTGCTCTGAAAGGGCCGCGGCTTTTGTGGAGCGATGGGTAACGATGCTTCGAGGGTGGCTGTTGTCGATGTGTTCCTGGTTCGAGCCCAGGTAGGGGCGAGGAGAGGGATGGAAGCTATACTGTTACACTGGCAATACTAAAGTGCCTATAAGAACATCCAATAGTCAAAGGTATATGAAATACAAATGCTAGAGAGAGAAGTAGTCCTATAATTCCTATAATTAACTACAACCTAAAACTTCTTACCTGGGAATATTGAAGACTCATGTTAAAAGGAACCACCAGCTTTCATATGTTCTCATGTTCTGAGCAAGGAACTTAAACGTTAGCTTTCTTACATGGCACATATTGCACTTTTACTTTCTTCTCCAATACTTTGTTTTTGCATTATTTAAAAGCAAATTGAACATGTTTCATTGTTTATTTGAGGCTAAATTGATTTTATTGATGTATTATATTAAGTTAAAATAAGTGTTCATTCAGTATTGTTGTAATTGTATTTATTCATTATTATTATTTATTTATTTTTAAATCGGGTGATTTAATCGGTATCGGCTTTTTTTTGGGGTCCTTCAATAATCGGTATCGGCGTTGAAAAATCATAATCAGTCGACCTCTACTGCAGAGTACTACTTTGCAACGGCATCACATATACACTGCTCAAAAAAATAAAGGGAACACTTAAACAACACAAATGTAACTTCAAGTCAATCACACTTCTGTGAAATCAAACTGTCCACTTAGGAAGCAACACTGATTGACAATAAATGTAACATGCTGTTGTGCAAATGGAATAGACAAAAGGTGGAAATTATAGGCAATTAGTAAGACACCCCCAAAAAAGGAATGGTTCTGCAGGTGGTGACCACAGACCACTTCTCAGTTCCTATGCTTCCTGGCTGATGTTTTGGTCACTTTTGAATGCTGGCGGTGCTCTCACTCTAGTGGTAGCATGAGACGAAGTCTACAACCCACACAAGTGGCTCAGGTAGTGCAGTTCATCCAGGATGGCACATCAATGCGAGCTGTGGCAAGAATGTTTGCTGTGTCTGTCAGCGTAGTGTCCAGAGCATGGAGGCAGTACCAGGAGACAGGCCAGTACATCAGGAGATGTGGAGGAGGCCGTAGGAGGGCAACAACCCAGCAGCAGGACCGCTACCTCCGCCTTTGTGCAAAGAGTAGCACTGCCAGAGCCCTGCAAAATGACCTCCAGCAGGCCACAAATGTGCATGTGTCAGCATATGGTCTCACAAGGGGTCTGAGGATCTCATCTCGGTACCTAATGGCAGTCAGGCTTCCTCTGGCGAGCACATGGAGGGCTGTGCGGCCCCACAAAGAAATGCCACCCCACACCATGACTGACCCACCGCCAAACCGGTCATGCTGAAGGATGTTGCAGGCAGCAGAACGTTCTCCACAGCGTCTCCAGACTCTGTCACGTCTGTCACATGTGCTCATGTGCTCAGTGTGAACCTGCTTTCATCTGTGAAGAGCACAGGGCGCAAGTGGCGAATTTGCCAATATTGGTGTTCTCTGGCAAATGCCAAACGTCCTGCCCGGTGTTGGGCTGTAAGCACAACCCCCACCTGTGGACGTCGGGCCCTCATACCACCCTCATGGAGTCTGTTTCTGACCGTTTGAGCAGACACATGCACATTTGTGGCCTGCTGGAGGTCATTTTGCAGGGCTCTGGCAGTGCACCTGCTTGCACAAAGGCGGAGGTAGCGGTCCTGCTGCTGGGTTGTTGCCCTCCTACGGCCTCCTCCACGTCTCCTGATGTACTGGCCTGTCTCCTGGTAGCGCCTCCATGCTCTGGACACTACGCTGACAGACACAGCAAACCTTCTTGCCACAGCTCGCATTGATGTGCCATCCTGGATGAACTGCACTACCTGAGCCACTTGTGTGGGTTGTAGACTCCGTCTCATGCTACCACTAGAGTGAGAGCACCGCCAGCATTCAAAAGTGACCAAAACATCAGCCAGGAAGTATAGGAACTGAGAAGTGGTCTGTGGTCACCACCTGCAGAACCATTCCTTTTTTGGGGGTGTCTTACTAATTGCCTATAATTTCCACCTTTTGTCTATTCCATTTGCCCAACAGCATGTTAAATTTATTGTCAATCAGTGTTGCTTCCTAAGTGGACAGTTTGATTTCACAGAAGTGTGATTGACTTGGAGTTACATTGTGTTTTTTTTTTGAGCAGTGTATAACTGGCTAGCTAGTTAAAACATGAAGTTGTCTATCAACAACAGCAAGCTTAATTGGGTATAGAGCTAACTTCAACTCCTGCTAAATCACGCAGCTACCGTTAGCTACAGTATTTAGCTACAGTAAAGGCACGTCAGGCTACTTTTAGAAAACTATAGAATCTCTAAACCCTCCTTTTATCCGGGTTGAATTCATTGTGGGTGTAAAATTCACAAAAAGTTGACAATTCATTCATACTACATGAGAAGCCAAAATGAGTATGACATCCAGACATTTAAAGCATTTTCGAAAAATCACACTATTTTTCCCCATTCTCAAACGGCCTACTATTTAGGAGGCTAGTATGGGTGTTTGGACACGGCCACTGTAATTCAGTACACAGAGAAATCCTCACAGAGTCTGTTTGCTTTAGCTAATCGACACAAACAGAGGACTGCCTAACATCATACACCCTTTCCAAAAACACCATGTGACTGGGACTTATCAGTTAAAACCCATATGACTCCGACACAAGTGCGCACTCTCCCTCACACAAACCTTGATGTAAGCTCAGAGAAGACTAGCGTGAGAGCCTATAAACTACTATTATCCTCTCAAGTCAAAGGAAACATAGGAAAGGAGGAAAAACAATAACACACACACACAGTGATGGAGGCCGTTCAGACAGGGACTCTCCAGAGTACACAATTGACCTCAGACTCCGGACTTCCACTCTCCCTCCTCTCCAGGTCATGTCTCTTCCTTTCTTCCATTTCATTTTATCGTCTCTGTCTCACTCTCTCTCCGTCTTGGTCTCATGCTGATAGAAATGAGTGGACAGATGTATATCACACAGTACCAGTCAAAAGTTTGAACAAACCTACTCATTCAAGGGTTTTTCTTTATTTTTTTTTACTATTTTCTATATTTTAGATTAATAGTGAAGACATCACAACTATGAAATAATACATATGGAATCATGTAGGCAAAAAATATGTAAACAAATCAAAATATATTTCTAGTTTAGATTCTTCAAAGTAGCCACTCGTTGCCTTGATGACAACTTTACACACTCTTGGCATTCTCTCAACCAGCTTCACCTAGAATGCTTTTCCAACAGTCTTGAAGGAGTTCCCACATATGCTGAGCACTTGTTGGCTGCTTTTCCTTCACTCTGCAATCCAACTAAACCCAAACCATATCAATTGGCTTGAGGTTTGGTGATTTGTGGAGGCCAGGTCATCTGATGCAGCACTCCATCACTCTCCTTCTTTGTCAAATAGCCCTTACACAGCCTGGAGGTGTGTTGGGTCATTGTCCTGTTGAAAAGCAAATGATAGTGGGACTAAGCACAAACCAGATGGGATGGTGTATCGCTGCAGAATGCTGTGGTAGCCATGCTGGTTAAGTGTGCCTTGCATTCTAAATAAATCACTGACAGTGTCACCAGCAAAGCATCCCCACACCATCACACCTCCTTCACGGTGGGAACTACACACATGCAGAGATCATCCATTCACCTACTCTGCGTCTCAAAGACACGGCAGTTGGAACCAAAAATATCAAATTTGGACTCATCAGACCAAAGGGCAGATTATCCATTGCTCGTGTTTCTTGGCCAAAGC
This sequence comes from Salvelinus fontinalis, assembly GCF_029448725.1. NCBI lineage: Eukaryota > Metazoa > Chordata > Actinopteri > Salmoniformes > Salmonidae > Salvelinus > Salvelinus fontinalis. Next base: position 34,312,873 of record NC_074696.1, on the reverse strand, counting down.
AAGTCTCTTTTTCTTATTGGTGTCATTTAGTAGTGTTTCTTTGCAGAAATTCGACCATGAAGGCCTGATTCAAGCAGTCTCCTCTGAACAGATGATGTTGAGATGTGTCTGTTACTTGAACTCTGTCAAGCAATTATTTGGGCTGCAATTTCTGAGGCTGGTAACTAATGAACTTATCCTCTGCAGCAGAGGTATTTCTTGGTCTTCCTTTCCCGTGGCGGTCCTCATGAGAGCCAGTTTCTTCATAGCGCTGGATTGTTTTTGCGACTGCACCTGAAGAAACTTTCAAAGTTCTTAATTTTCCGGATTGGCTGATCTTCATATCTTAAAGTAATAATGGACTGTCATTTCTCTTTGCTTATTTGAGCTGTTCTTGCCATAATATGGACTTAGTCTTTTACCAAATAGGGCTTCTCTATGCCATCCCTACCTTGTCACAACAACTGATTGGCTCAAACATATTAAGAAGGAAAGAAATTCCACAAATTAACAAGGTAATTGAAATGCATTCCAGGTGACTACCTCATGAATAGTTTTTTTATTTAACTAGGCAAGTCAGTTAAGAACAAATTCTTATTTACAATGACAGCCTAGGAGCAGTGGGTTAAGTGCCAGAGCAACAGATTTGTACCTTGTCAGCTCGGGGATTTGATCTAGCAATCTTTCGGTTACCGGCCCAACGCTCTGACCACTAGGCTACCTGCCACCCCATGAAGCTGGTTGAGAGAATACAAAGAGTGTGCAAAGCTGTGATCGAGGCAAAGGGTGGCTACATTGAAGAATCTCAAATATAAACATATTTTTATTTGTTTAACACTTTTTGGGTCACTACATGATTCCATTAGTGCTATTTCATAGTTTTGACGTCGTCACTATTATTTTCCAATGTAGAAAATAGTCAAAACAAAGAAAAACCCTGGAATGAGTAGGTGTGTCCAAACATTTTGACTTGTACTGTATATGTGAGAAAGACAGAATAAAACTCCCTCAGAGTGTGTGGAAACTCAGCTCTCCCCGGTTGCGTAAAAGCTTGTTAAACCCAGGGATAGTTTTACCTCGGCGGCGCTGCTGAGGCAGACGCCTTCACATCGTCATTCTCTTGGCACTCTTTTAATCCAGGCATATTTTTTTCACCACTCTTTCTTTTCCATAAGAGCAGTCATCGATCTTCATTTGTCACTTAACCTCCATGTAGATGAGGAAGGGGAGTATGTGTATTTATGTGTGTGTGTGTGTGTGTTGTAACTCTTTGATTTCCTATAGGCCCCCTGGCTGCAACCCCAGATGCAAATTGAAACTATTTGCGTTGAGGAATAAGGGTCCAAACATGACTATCGACTACAAGAGTCAACATCAACTGTTAATGAAACTTTGCATATCCTACACTATAGCTTGGGTAACGAGACAGTGGCAGCTACACACAGACTGGCACGGACAAACACGCACATACTACAGCTTAGGTTAAGAGATGCAAACACACACACACAGCTTATCGTAAAGAGAAGCAACGTCTGATAACCTGCGGTGCTACCAAATGTTTAGTCTGAAAACACAGGAAGAGAAACACCAAAAGTAAGCAACACATAGCTTACATCCGTTCGTAATGCAACCCCACTATGTAAACAAACTGTACAGACGGAAGACAGATATCAAGGTGATGCGAGACAATATGCAATGCAACCTATACAATGTACTGACGCCTAAACCATCCCTGTTGTAGGACACTTCTACACGACTCATGGAAACTCAGCTTATGTCTGAGGATCCCCGCAGCCATTATCTAGCAGTGTTATTTTGCCTCTGCAACTTCGAATTGATTAGCCAGGTAGTCCATTTGTCTGCTGCCCCCCACACCCCTGCTAAATAATTGAGTTAATACTGCGACTGGAGGTATGTGTGTGCGTGACCGAATGTGTCTGTGTGTGGGGACCTGGGCTAATATCAACTTGATTACATCAAGGCAGCTGAGGAACTTGACACTTGCTGAATTTGTCAGCATTAATCGGCGGGGCCCTGTCACTAGATCCGTCAGCATCCCAGATAATTATGGAGTCGGGCTAATGATGCCGCTAGCTGCCGCCCGCTTGACGTCGAGCGAAGGGAGGAATCTTAACTTTATTTTTCTATCCCCCCCGCTCCCTCTCTCGTTCGGGTTGATAATTAAGAGACTCATCTCCTTTTGACTGGGGAGAACATCACTGGAAAAGGTGTGATTTTATGGAAAAGGCGTGTTTGTATTGGTCGCAGTTTCTCGTTTGTCGTTGAGGTGATAATAAGTATCTGAATATTACGGAGTTTATCCTGGGTAGGTCGTACAATAAACATTTTGCGTGTAGAGGTATAGAAGATAATTGTATTGCAAATCAACACGTACTGTATTGCAAGTGGCAAATGGTACTATTACAACAAGACAAGGCCTCAATATCTTAACACCCTTGGAGAGAATCTCGGCATTGGTGATGACATGAAATGTGACATTCTGCACTCTTGTAGTACAGGTTGCATCAAAGTACAAATATCAATATAAATATTTTGATTACATATTTAAGTAGCATTTGCCGACAGTGGCAAAAGGTCAGAGTTTGTCACCCATAAGCTCTAGTATGAAAATACACTATATATACACACAAAAGCATGTGGACACCCCTTCAAATTAGTGAATTTGGCTATTTCAGCCACACCCGTTACTGACAGGTGTATAAAATCAGGCACACAGCCATGCAATCTCCATAAACAAACATTGACAGTAGAATGAGCTTACTGAAGAGCTCCGTGACGTTCAACGGGCAACTTCATAGGATGCCACCTTTCCAACAAGTTAGTTAGTCAAACATCTGCCTTGCTAGAGCTGCCCCGGTCAACTGTAAGTGCTGATATTGTGAAGTGGAAACATCTAGGAGCAACAACGGTTCAGCCGCGAAGTGGTAGGCCACACAAGCTCACATACCGTAGTGTTGAAGCACGTCTCACATAAAAATAGTTTGTCCTCGGTTGCAACACTCACTACCGAGTTCCAAACTGCCTTTGGAAGCAACGTCAGCACAAGAACTGTTCGTCCGGGAACTTCATGAAATGGGTTTCCATGGCCGAGCAGCCGCACACAAGCATAAGGTGGAGGAGGAATAATGGTCTGGGGCTGTTTTTCATGGTTCGAGCTAGGCCCCGCTCCTTAGTTCCAGTAAAGGGAAATCTTAACGCTAGAGCATACAATGACATTCTAGACGATTCTGTGCTTCCAACTTTGTGGCAATACTTTGGAGAAGGCTCTTTCCTGTTTCAGCATGACAATGCACACATGCATAAAGCGAGGTCCATACAGAAATGGTTTGTTGAGATTGGTGTGGAAAAACTTGATTGGCCTGCACAGAGCCCTGACCTCAACCTCATCGAACAACTTCGGGGTTAATTGGAACGATGAGTGCGAGCCAGGCTTAATCGCCCAACATCGGTGCCTGACCTTACTAATGCTCTTGTGGCTGAATGAAAGTAAGTCCCCGCAGCAATGTTCTAACATGTAGTGGAAAGCCCTCACAGAAGAGTGGAGGCTGTTATAGCAGTGAAGGGGGGGACCAACTCCATATCAATGCCCATGAATTTGGAATGAGCTGTTCGACGAGCAGGTCATGTAGTGTAAAAGCTTCTCTGGACACATTTGTAATGAAAAGTAGTAATATTTTATATAACGGCACTTGCATTACATAGGCTACCGATTGTTCATCACTGGCTTGAAAATGTATGAAGTACAGTAAGCCTACGCTGGACTTGCAAATCACTCCAAATAAGAGCGTCTTACAAAATAAAAACACACCAAAATGAGAATGAAGCACCCTCCCGGAGATCAAATGACTGCAGCAAAAATTGCTGCTGCTCGGATTGCACTGCATTGAACAGAACTGCCAAAACTAACAGATGCAGCTGTGTTGTTCCAAATGGAGGGGAGCTTGATGTATAGTAACTGGCCGTTCTAGAAACAAGGTACAGTGCCCTCCGAGGGGCTAGAAATCACTACCAAAGCAGAGACCTCCATTTTAAAACAGTGATATTCAATCGCCTTTCAGTAAAATTAGACTAGTTGTTTTCGCATTCTTCTTTCCCTGACTGCAGTGTGTGTTTGTGTCAAGATTTTAATTTAACTTAAAATATGTGTTTTGAGTTGTGTGTGCGTGCGTGTGTGGTGGGGGTGCATTTTTCAGTAAGGAAGGAGTCTCTCTGTCACACAAACACACTAACTAGTTCTTGTCACAGTGTATTGATGGAGACCACCATATGTCACACACTGGAAATAATGGAAAGACAATGCCTGCCAACTTTTGATTGAACATTACTGCCAGTGATGCATGTGCCTTTCACTAAACAGACAATTAAATCAATATTCAAAAGCTGGATGGGAGTCGAGCAGGGAGACGATGGTCGGTTAAGTGCACAAGCTGCTGGGTCAGATAATTCAGCAGCATTTTGTACATTTCAGTGCATGGTAAAACTAGGTTAAAGCATGCAATATATTCCCCTCCTGTTAAGTGTACACATTGGATACGTGCATGCTATAATTAAGTGCATTGCAGTTTACCAGTCCCAAATAATGTTTTTGCTCTGGGTAGTTGCATGGTCCAAGTACATGTATTCACGACAGTTTCAAGCCATTGTATTTATTAGGAGTTGACTGTAGCTTACATACGTAGTGACAAAAACCCTTCTGTGACGCCCTTTTCATAGGTTACCATTTTTTTTTACTAGTTTATCCATATTACGTACTTATATCAGAATATCCTCACATTTATATCTCTGCAGTCAAGCTGAAATCACAACCCCACAGAGTTCAAAGTCTCTCCTTCCCAACCTGCTTAACTTCACATTTCCAAAGTCTGTTTAATATTCTAGAAGTGTTTTGTTCAGCAGCAGTCGGTAATGCCTGAACTTCAAAGGCAGTTTTCTCATTAGGTGACTGGTGGAAATCCCTGTCAATCATTCACTGTTCTACGAAAAAGAACACCTCCAAAATGACAAGCTCAACTCTGGTCTTCTTTCATGATACTTCATACAAATACCTAGGTGACAAAGAAATCATTGTGCATCTCACCAAAAATATACACTGTATAAACAAAAGTATGTGGACAGCCCTTCAAATTAGTTGATTTGGCTATTTCAGCCACACCCGTTGCTGACAGGTGTATAAAATCGAGCACACAGCCATGCAATCTCTATAGACAAACATTGGCAGTAGAATGGCCTTATTGAACAGCTCAGTGACTTTCAACATGGCACCATCATAGGATGTAATCTTTCCAACAATTCAGTTAGTCAAATTTCTGCCCTGCTAGAGCTGCACCGGTCAACTGTAAGTGCTGTTATTGTGAAGTGGAAACGTCTAGGAGCAACAACGGCTCAGCTGTGAAGTGGTAGGCCGCACAAGCTCACAGAACGGGATCGCCGAGTGCTGAAGCGTGTAAAAATCATCTGTACTCAGTTGCAACAATCACTACCGAGTTCCAAACTGCCTCTGGACACAACGTCAGCACAAGTACTGTTCTTTGGGAGCTTCATGAAGTGGGTTTCCATGGCCGAGCAGCCGCACACAAGCCTAAGATCACCATGCGCAATGCCAAGCGTCGGCTGGAGTAAAACTCGCCGCCATTGGACTCTGGAACAGTGGAAACACATTCTCTGGAGTGAAGAATCACACTTCACCATCTGGCAGTCTGGCGAACGAATCTGGATTTGGAGGATGCCAGGAGAACGCTACCTGCCCCAATGCATAGTGCCTACTGTAAAGTCTGGTGGAGCAGGAATAATGGTCTGGGTCTGTTATTCATGGTTCGGGCTAGCCCCCCCTTAGTTCCGGTAAAGGGAAACCTTAACACTACAGCATACAATTACATTCTAGACATTTCTCTGCTTCCAACTTTGTGTCAACAGTTTCAGGGAAGGCCCTTTCCTGATTCAGCATGACAATGTCCCTGAGCACGAAGCGAGGCCATACAGAAATGGTTTGTCAAGATCGAGGTGGAAGAACTTGACTGGCCTGCCCAGACCTCAACCCCATTGAACACCTTTGGAATGAATTGTAACACCGACTGTGAGCCAGGTCTAATCGCCCAACATCAGTGCCTGACATCACTAGTGCTCTTGTGACTGAATGGAAGCAAGTCCCCGCAGCAATGTTCCAACATCTAGTGGAAAGCCTACCCAGAAGAGTGGAGGCTGTTATAGCAGCAAAGGGGGGAGCAACTCCATATTAATGCCCATGATTTTGGAATGAGATGTTCGACGCACTATCAAAGCTGAAAACAAAAAGTGTGCACTCTGCATTGGCTACTATAACCTCAAATATAATCTAGAAGAGTAAAAATTGGTAGAGTAGCCTAGTGAATCGGGACAGAGCAGCCTAGTGAGTCTGGAGTAACCTAGTGAGTCTGGAGTAACCTAGTGAGTCTGGAGTAACCTAGTGAGTCTGGAGTAACCTAGTGAGTCTGGAGTAACCTAGTGAGTCTGGAGTAACCTAGTGAGTCTGGAGTAGGCTAGAGAGTCTGGAGTAGGCTAGAGAGTCTGGAGTAGGCTAGAGAGTCTGGAGTAGCCTAGAGAGTCTGGAGTAGCCTAGAGAGTCTGGAGTAGCCTAGAGAGTCTGGAGTAGCCTAGAGAGTCTGGAGTATTGTCAACATACTCTTAAGAGTATTGGGGTGTTACTTTCTGATCTTGACACGCCACAGCAGCCTCCCTCCGCCTCCTTCCCTTGTCCCTCCTCCCTCCTCCGTGGTCATTAATCGCAAAGTATTTACCCCTGCTTGGGAACTTTGCTTTCAATTAGTCTTTTCTCCTGCTTCTCAACAGGGGCCAAAGTTGTCCTTTGAGTAGCTCAAGCTGTCAAGCGCATGCGTGTTTCCACGGTGAATGATTTACTGATTATTATAAGGACTGAATAGATCAAAGGCAGTCGCATGACAGGAGATCAATCAGGCATCAAATCAAGGATGGCAATCCACGAGTGGAATACAGAGACTCAAACACTAGATAAAACGGACGAACACACGTTCAATTGCATTAGGTGTATTATCTCTGTGTGTGAAAGTTCAATAGGCCGATGGGTTTTGACAACCTATATGTGAATATGAACCTGTGACAGAAAACTGTAAAGTATTTCCATGATCTACAGGCTGGCAAATACTTTTTTCTGGCCAATTTGAAAAAAGGTGTTTACCTCCTTTGATTGTAAGCTAAATACGTATAACACAGAAGGCTATATTTCCATGATGAATGTGTGTCTATTTAGGGGTATTTTAAATAAGGATGGGAGAAGGCGAACTTGAGAGGATTTTACGGGGAATTTGGGGAAATAGACTTCAGGGTTGTGCTTACCTACGGACCGCCTTGGCGCTTGCTGCTTTCTCCTCGGCATGCTGCTGGTAGACTTTCCGCTTGACTTTTCATGCAGAGACCAAAATAAAAGACGACCCAAGAGGAAACCTGTGCAACGAAATCAAAGCAAATATCTCGTCGTTTTGTCCTTCTCTTCAATAGAATCGGAATAGAAATGTCGATTCCCGTTCTTTGACTGGCAAAGGAAGTCTGAGCTTCGGTGAAAGTATTATTTTTTATAAAAACCTAATTAATCTTTCCGCAAATGTTTGGCAAATGTCAAGAACCCAATAGCATATATCTAAACAAAAATATATGTTTCTCTATGGTTGTTTTGAGTAGAAACAGAGTAATAACTCATTGCATGATGATCAAAAATAGCAAGACCTCCGTTTAGGTTTCAGTATAACCGTGGAGAACGTGAACAGCAGCCAAAGCTTCTTCAATCCCGCCGTGCTTCCATGAAAAAAAAGGATTCCACCCCTAGAACGACACTTTATAACCGATTTTCGCGTAGAAAGTAACAAAGAAGTCTTTCAATGTATCACAAACTTCCACGGCGATGGATAACGTTCCAAACTGTGTTTCTGCACAGGTGCTGTTCGGTTGTTCAATCTCTGCAAGTCGACACAAAATGGGAGAGAAAGACGGGATATGGACATTAGAGGGTTATGTCAATCAGTCCGTGTCAGTCAGTCAGTCATGATTGCCACGGCAGAAAACTCAAACGGCTATGCCGCCAATAAGCTACTTTCTGTCTCTCTTCAAGCGACCGAAACACCCAGAGCTCGATTCAGATAGCCTATTCCGACGATACTCACAAAAATGATGTCCTTTCGGCTTTCATGTGGACAGTTGATGTATTACTCTTCCAAAGACTTTTCATAAACAAACGAAACGCCGACAGCTACTCCGCGAAAGGATACGAATGTGGACCTATTGCTTATGTTTTACTCCAGATGGCGAAACGGGGGTCTCGTCTCCGCAGTGAGAAATATGTATCGCACATTGGGGGGATGCGCGACTGATCAGACAGGCTCAACTGATAGACAGACACATCGCGTTGCCTTTCCTGCCTCTCCGTTACTCCACCCCTCTGGAAGCGTCACTCTGACAGTCAGAGCCCACCGTGTCAATCTTTTTAATTGTTCTGTTTTTTTCTCTCCATTATTTTCTATAACAGGATTATAAAACAGCCCCTGTCCAATGCAGTGCTCTGCCGAATAAAGTGTCTCCACGTCCATGCATTATGATGGTTGGTTTTCAAATTCGTTTTTAGCATACGAGACAATAAGCCAACACGTAGGCCTATGTCTTAGGTTATTACTGCCTTCGTTTTGCATGGACTGCAAAATAGAAAGAACTGATATAAAAAAAACATAAAAGAACAGTGGCAGGATATTCTGTAGGCTATCTGTTCTGCTATTATTTTCTCTTCGGAAATGCATTATTTCTTGAACTGTTTAGGCCATATATTAGATTGCAGAGCTTCTGTAAAGGTATTTAGCATTTTTACCTCTTCAGTGACACCCTTAAAAATGGCCATTGAAAGATGCAGATTGATTCGCTACACCTTGCTAAGAAGTGACTAGTTCGCATGGGAAGGGGAGGGGCGCCGAGTGCACAAATCCACTGTGACTGCAACAGTGCACCGCACTTCATCCCTATTCATTACTTATTCATCAATTTCTAACATTCACTATGTTATTAACATGCTGATACAACTGATTCTGCCCGACTGCATCGAGGAAGAGTGGCTATTTGTACAATAACTGATAGACAAGCTGTTTAAAGTATTCTATACCTACAACATCAAGAGAGCCCCAATTGACCGTGCAGTTAGTTTTCCTTTTATTTTTTATGAGATGCTCTTTGGCTACTGTGTGAGTGCATCTGTTACCTAATGCACTTTTGATGGCGCTAAATAGGCCAGCCTATAACTTGGGTGACATTGAAGCTGTGTTACGTTGCTCAGCAGTATATACGTACCTCTCTACCCATCACCCCATGCAGCGGATATTTGGGAGAATTTCCCAGCGCAGCCAGGCTTCCATCACCACCACGGCCTCTGGTTCTTGCAAATGCACCAACTCTATACAAATTCTCGGGCGCATGGATGTGTCTTTGAGAGACGGATTAACTTTCCAACGCCCGGGCGGCCGGCAGACGAACCTTGCTTAAAACTGACCCTGGGTGAGTTCTCGGAATTTGCACCATATGTTAGCCTCTATCTATTCAAGTTTCACGCCGCACGACCTCACTCTTTTTTATGTTAGATATTTTTCTCAAGTCAAAAAGTAACAAATGATTAACCAAGAGACTACTGTCATCGTTTTACCCACTAAAATAAAATCCTTACTTCTCAGTGTGCGACATTCTTGAGACATTGCCAACGTGTTATCAAACTGATCATATGTGGTTGTCGGAGGGGGCTAATAATGTGGCAATATTTCCAAGTACCGCCCCAACATCTGTCTATCTACCCATCCCTCCATCTACCTCGGCGTGCCTGTCGCGATTGATGTTTCTTACGTCACTAATCTTCAATCAGATAGTGAGTGCATCGGTAGGTAGAGCTGACAGGGACAGGCGACGGTTTTATGCACATTATGGACAGAGCTCCGTGTTATAGGAGCTTTTTCATAGTGAATAGGCCTCCTGAGTTTTTAAAGATTATACGACTTCTCTAGCTGCGTTTACAGTTGTACGTGTTCAGTTTGACTATTGGAACATTTGAATTGTAATTTCATATTCTTAAACTACATTATTTTACACAGTTGTTATTATTATTATTGTTGTTGTTATTATTATTTTGACAGTGTAATTTGACATATGATACCCATGTGTTAATAAGCTAAGTGACATAAACACTTTTTGGTCAACAGTCAAAAACAATGAATATATGTTTTGTGCTACTTAATACAGCTTTATACCGTATGGAATTCTATACATTTGATCCGATGTTGAACCATGCAACCTTTCACCCTGCCTTAGTTGTACGCCCTGTCCAGTGTGCAGTTTAGCGTACCAGCGTCTTGTGTTGTCTTCTTGTTTGGATTTTTTCTTTCTATAAGCTATTGCTGGCATTTTGGGTGTAATTTAGGTATAGACCAGTTGACAGAATTTAGAAGTTAGACTATAAAAAATATGACAAACTATTCAACCAAAACTGTGTAGCATAGCGTATTACATTTATTATGTAGAGCTTAATTTGTGGCCCGTTATTCACTAGTGAATGCTCTGACGATAACAGAACACCACGCAAAATGTATTTTTCAAGGCAAAAACCTGTTCAGGAGAACTTTTACCACGGGTTCAGAATGGTTCATAGTGAAGGAAAACACTTGTAGACAATGCTTTCCTCCTCATGCTCAATAACAATGCAGGTCAACTCCAACTCAAAGTGATTGTCATTTGCCATTCCCGAGGATCTTGCACAAAATATGCCTGCTAAATAATTTGTTTAATTTAGAGTTCAGCGTTTTTTGTTAGCTAAAAAGCCCTGAGTGTGTGACATTTTCCCAATGCATTCTGCTGTATTCAAAGTAAGATGTAAAATAATTAGGTCCTCCTTGTTCTCTCCTGTGTTTTTAACATATGCATGGCATTGAAAATGTGTTAGAATATTTATGCGACGATCATATGGACTGAAAGTGAAGCTCTGCAATATTGTAGGCCTATATTTTAATTAAGGTGCTATTTCAGATTTGTTTATTATGGAAAATGTATCTAGATTCACATATTATATGTTAAGTGATATTATCCATATTTGTACACACCAAAGTACACATCGTGCTGTTTGATTTCTTGTCAGCCCAAAGGAAGGCAGTCACATGCAGCTCACACATACATACATGCATGCACATTGCAGATGCATGCTTGCAAATACATACACTGGTATACAAACACATACCTATGCATGCACGCACGCTTGCAAACACACACGCAAACACACAAATGCACTCACATACACACACGTGGTGTTGTCAGTGTGTGGTGGCCCCATAAACTTACATCATAACTATAATTGTTGCTGAATGACCCTGATGACTCAACGCAAACGCTCTATCACATAGGGTTCAACTGGAAAACAAGATGGAGGCTGCTCCGTATGTCCCTAGGGATTTTTCAATAGGAGATGTGTTTAGGGCAGTATATTTAAATAATGTAGCAAAATCGCAAGACCCGTGCACAAGCCTAACCTCTCGTAATATGTGAGTCAACAACAAAGTATTTTCTGTCATGTCCACCACTATTCACAAGTTGCCGTGGTGAGCAATGCTGATGCATTACTCTTAAATCATTACATTTTATTGTGTACTTACAATGTCATTAAATATTGGGTATAACTTATTTTATGTATTTTTACCTCACAATATTATTTACAAGATTATTACAAAGAAGATTCCACAATACCATAGTAATAACATATCCATGAAATCTACAGGACACAAAAAAAGCAGAATTTGAATTCAGCTTTTGTATTAACTTTGAATAGGACTAAAAGCAGCCATGCTGATATAGTACTTTACACCACACTATTCATTCTATCATGAACCTCGGAAAGATCAAAATAACTGAATCTTTGAGAAAGAACATGGTGATTCTAAAAGAGACATGGCTAAATGCAGAGTCAGACGGCACCCTGGTGAGAGCATTGCTACCATTGTCAGTAACAACACAGAATGAAAATCGGAGGCCAGACCATAACTCTCTGGAATATTCTTGGAATTGTGTTGCAGTTCCTTGGAAGTGGGTGTCTGAGGACAAGTACGGCATATCCAGTGACAAGATTGAAGGGATTTTTTGATATCAATTTTTATTTTTGTAGTGCTAGGTGCTAGCGCCTTTGAAGACATATTTTTTTCATTTTACAATTTTTTTCTCCCCTTCCTTACATCCAGTCATAGTGAATCAGTGCATTATGGTCCAAATTGCTTCCAAGCTACACAATCCTAGGACGCCTTCACACATGTCCACACACATGTATGTCAAGATCTTACACATTTGCAAACAATAACATGGCATAGTCCCATTTCCCCCATCACATATCACGTACCTTTTCATACTGACACAATGGCAACGCGATGACGAGTCACCATCGTTTTGTGTCACCGTGGTCTCAGTTTTTTCTATGTTGAAAAAAACTCCCTTCAGTACCTGGGAACATGTTCATGTAGCTGTAATCTACTGTATATTTGCATCCATTATGTTCTTTTTTTCTTGTTCTTTCTTTTTTTTCTTTTTAGATTGGTTAACGTGAACACGCACGGAGGGTATGGATGGTGTACAGTGATACCAGTGAGGATGAAGCTACCATTTCATCCCCGATTTGACATACTACATCGGCTGAAGGCCCAGTGCAAGAAGGTGAGGGAACATTCCTAAAGTAGCCTACTGTTTACTCAAACAAACAGCATCATCCCAAACATTTGTGATATACAAACTAAATGTATATGCATTTAATTTTTAAGCTTTTATTGATAAGGTAAGGATATGATATTTAGCCAGAGCTAGATTACTCTTTAATACCCCTTATCTTTACAGCCACTAAATGTAAGATGGAAATGGGTAAGATGGCAATGTAATATCCATGAAAAGTTTCTCAAACATGTCAAGAATAGTAATGGAAGTTTTTGTCAGGAAAAGTCTTACTGTTATATGTCTACAAGGCAGAAAATATGTTTAGCCAATGTATTTATTTTGTCACTAATTGACACTTGATGGACAAATTAACTTTTTTATTACATGTAAAGTTTGGATACAAAGTGCTATGTCTATATTTATTCATTATTACATTTTTAGCAAAGTTTCTGACAAAATGTTTGAGTGTGATGCTTCTTTTGACCTGCTATCAGAGAACCTCATTGTCAGTCACACTAAGAAACAGGGGCGGACTGGAGATACAACTCACCACTATAACTGTGCCGCTTCTCTAGCCATTTTGTTTAACTCCCTGCTTTGCTGCCTATCTCATATCTGTCTCAGCATCTTCTCACTCTGTGCTTCTTCTTGTTCTCTGTCTGTCCGCCTGTCTGTCTGTCTGTCTGTCTGCCTGCCTGCTTAAGTTTTATAGGCATACGTTATAAAAGCCAAACAAACATAGGCTATATTGTAAATTAGTGCCTGTCATATGTGTTCTGTAGCAACGCTAACCCTAAGTTTTACTTACTATTACAGGGCTCCAGACTAACATTTTCCCCTGGTGTCACTAACTTTTACAGTTGATGGCACCAGCCCAGGATTTGGTTGGATCCAAATCATGAGTAACCGTCTTGTAAAGTAATTCACAGTTCTTTATTATTTATTATACTTCTTAGACTACTGAGTGATTCAACATTTTTTTAATCTAACACATCCAAGCAGGAATCCATGATTCAAGATATTACGATGTTCAGTCTAATCCAGTGATTGTCATGGAATTTTGGATTGACAGTTAGACTGTAGTTTAGAGCTGGGCGATATGGAAAAAATCCATATCGCGATAAATGGAAAATGTTTTTTCGATAATGATAAATCAGGGATAAATTAAGATAAATCGTTTTTTGGGGATGTACTAGAGCTGGGTGATATGGGCAAAATGTTATTTTGTGATAAATGTAACTATTTTGCTCAATAGCAAAAAATACAACAATGCATTTTTTTTAATGGACAGTTACTTTAAATTAGGTCAGGTCTTTAGACATTTTTTCCTAGTGCCAAGTAAGATACCTACTATGGTAGCCTATAATTGAAAAAGTAAGCTATTTCATCTAACATATCCAGGAAATTAATGATTGATATTTTGATATGTAACCTGTCAAAATAGGATCCAGAATGATCCAATTCATTTCAGACTCTTCAGAGAATTTGCCGACATCTTTGTGCATATTGGCCTATACTATAGGCTACATTATTCACCACCTGAGGAAGTGGGAACTCAAAACAGATTGCTAGATTGCTCTAAATATGATATTGTTGCTATACACTGAGGGTACAAAACTGAGTGCTCTTTCCATGACATAGACTGACCAGGTGAATCCAGGTGAAAGCTATGATCCCTTATTGATGTCACTTGTTGAATACACTTCAATCAGTGCAGATTAAGAGGACGAGACAGGTTAAAGAAGGATTTTTAAGCCTTGAGACAATTGAGACATGGATTGTGTATGTGTGCCATTCAGAGGGTGAAAGGGCAAGACATAATATATAAGTGCCATTGAATGGGGTATGGTAGTAGGTGACAGGTGCACTGATTTGATTGTGTCAAGAACTGCAACGCAGCTGGGTTTTTCACACTGTATTAAGAATGGTCCACCATCCAAAGGACATTAAGCCAACTTGACACAACTGTGGGAAGCATTGGAGTCAACCTTGTAGAGTCCATGCCTCGATGAATTGAGGCTGTTCTAAGGGGAAAAGGGGATGCAACTCGATATTAGGTAGGTGTTCCTAATGTTTTGTACACTCAGTGTATAGCCATGCAGCACAAGATGCTGCTGAGGGGAGGAAGGCTCATAATAATGTCTGGAACGGATGCTCGGTTCCAGCCATTATTATGAGCTGTCCTCCCCTCCGAGTATTTGATACCGTACCCCTGATTCCGACTCCAATCATAACCACATGCCCGTCCTCCCCAATTAAGATGCCACCAACCTCCTATGCCATCTAGGCTAATTGATTAATCTATCAGTAAAGGTAGGGTAATGTCCTACAAAAACCTTCCAGCGCTAGGCCTAGGCTACTTGATGTTGGCCTATTCACTGCAAATGGCGCGCTCTACTGCGCTCCTCAAAACCACCCTACAGCCGACTCCTATTGTAAAGTGGTGCCATGAACTCAATATTAAGAAGTGAGAAATAAATCATATACTCACAGAAAGCTGTGACTCTCCTCTATGTAACTAGAACAGCAGTAGTTGCTTTGAAAACTGTATGTTTACCGTTATTGCATTTTGAGCCACGTGGTATGTGTGTGCTTCCAGTAGCGGTGTGTGGGTAAAATCACTGGGGAAGCGAGAAAAAAAGCCATAATACAACCTAATGTATGTGCTGTGATAATTGCGTTGTTTGCTTTATAACCTGTTAGTTCACATGCCTTGCGACAGTGATATATAGTGCATTCGGAAAGTGTTCACACCCCTTGACTTTTTCCACATTTTGTTAAGTCACAGCCCAATTGTAAAATGTATTAAATAGTTTTTTCCCCTCATCAATCTACACACAACACCCCATAATGACAAAGCATAAGTATTCAGACCCTTTACTCAGTACTTTGTTGAAGTAACCTTTGGCAGCGATTACAACCTCGAGTCTTCTGTGGTGTGATGCTACAAGCTTGGCACACCTGTTTCTGCAGATCCTCTCAAGCTCTGTCAGATTGGATGGGGAGCATTGCTGCACAGCTATTTTCAGGTCTCTCCAGAGATGTTCGTTCGGGTCAGTTCGTTTGGATCAGGTTTTCACGGATCTCTCTTTCTTCTGTTTTCAATGATCTCTCTGTCCTTTGCTCCGTTCATCTTCCTCTCGATCCTGACTAGTCTCCCAATCCCTGCTACTGGAAAACATCCCCACAGCATGATGCTGCCACCACCATGCTTCACCGTAGGGATGGTGCCAGGTTTTCTCCTGATGTGACACTTGGCATTAAGGCCAAAGAGTTCATCTTGATTTCATCAGACCAGAGAATCTTGTTTCTCATGGCCTGAGAGTCTTTAGGTGCCTTTTGGCAAACTCCAAGTGGTTTGTCATGTGCCTTTTACTGAGGAGTGGCTTCCGTCTGACCACTCTACCATAAAGGCCTGATTGATGGAGTGCTGCAGAGATGGTTGTCCTTCTGGAAGGTTCTCCCATCCCCACAGAGGAACTCTGGAGCTCTGTCAGAGTGACCATCGGGTTCACCTCCCTGACCAAGGCCCTTCTCCCCCGATTGCTCAGTTTGGCCGGGCGACCAGCTCTAAGAAGAGTCTTGGTGGTTCCAAATTTCTTCCAATTAAGAATGATGGAGGCCACTGTGTTCTTGGGTACCTTCAATGCTGCAGACATTTGTTGATACCCTTCCCCAGATCTATGCCTCGACACAGTCCTGTCGCTGAGCTCTACGGACAATTCCTTCGACCTCATGGCTTGGTTTTTGCTTTGACTGTCAACTATGGGAGCTTAGATAGACAGGTATGTGCCTTTCTAAATCATGTCCAATCAATTGAATTTATCACATTTATCACAGATTGACTCCAATCCAGTTGTAGGAACATCTCAATAATGATCAATGGAAACAGGATGCACCTGAGCTCAATTTCGAGTCTCATAACAAAGGGTCTGAATATTTATGTTTTTTATTTTTTATAAATTTGCAAACATTAAAAACAATGTTTTTGCTTTGTCATTATGGGGTATTGTGTGTATATTGCTGAGGATTTCTATTTATTTAATACATTTTAGAATAAGGATGTAACGTATCATAATACAGAAAAAGTAAAGGGGTCTGAATACTTTCCGAAGGCACTGTATAGGCCTAAAGGCCGATATAACAAGAAGACAATGTGGCAGAATAAATGCATCAGAAAACCGGCGAGCAACCTCTGTCCGGTGAAGTCCACAAAGCATATTGCATCTAACAAACAATTATAATGACCTACAACATGGTCAAGCAAGTTAATTGTAAAGTAAACATGTGCTGCCTCTACTATTCCAGCACCATTTCAACTTCAACATTTCAACATCATCAAATGACCTACGCTTAGTCTAATACAGTGACAACTAAAAGATACCAAAAACTATTTAGTCAAGTCAACATAAGCTAAATATGATGTGGCTGTACATAGTTCTGATTTCTGTGTATGTATGTTTGTGCAAGTAGAAAAAACATGTTGCCTCACCCTACTTGTAGAGAAACGCCAATGCCACCCTCCTCTCTTTCATGTTGACGAAATGGTCTATCACTCTACAGTACACACTTTTATTTTTTTGGGTCCTAGGATACCTGGCTAAAATGCTTGCTCGCTAGCCTAGCATCCTTTCATGGGCAATGTTAGCTAGTTAACTTTAGCCTTCTACATCTAGCTACATATTGAACATTCATCCTCTCAGGCCAGGGTACAATATATGAATTAATGGCTGGAGCAGAATCGCCATTATAATCAAATTAAATCAAAATCAAATCAAACTTTATTTGTCACATGCGCCGAATACAACAAGTGTAGACTTTACCGTGAAATGCTTACTTACAAGCCCTTAACCAACAGTGCAGTTGAAGAAGAAAAAAATATTTACCAAGTAGACTAAAATAAAAAGTAATAATAAAAAGTAAGACAATTTTATGGGCTTTCCCCCTACACCACCTACTAATTTATTTAACCTTTATTTAACTAGGCAAGTCAGTTAAGTATAAATTCTTATTTACAATGACGGCCTAGGAACAGTGGGTTAACAGCCTTATTCAGGGGCAGAATGACAGATTTTTACCTTGTCAGCTCGGGGATTCGATCTAGCATCCTTTCGGTTACTGGCCCAACGCCCAAACCACTAGGCTACCTGCAACCCCCGCCCCATCCAGGACCTATTAGATGGCAGGAACCTTGGCCCCAGTGATGTACTGGGCCATTCGCACTACCCTCTGTAGTGCCTTATGGTCAGATGCGGAGCAGTTGCCATACCAGGCGGCGATGCAACTGGTCAGGATGCTCTCGATGGTGCAGCTATAGAACCTTTTGAGGATCTGGGGACCCATGCCAAATCTTTCAGTCTCCTGAGGGGGAAAAGGTTTTGGCGTGCCCTCTTCACATCTGTCTTGGTATGTTTGGACCATGATAGTTCGTTGGTGATGTGGACCCCAGAGAACTTGAAACTCTCGACCCGCTCCACTACAGCCCTGTCGATGTTAATGAGGCCTGTTCAGCCCTTCTATTCCTGCAGTCCACGATCAGCTCCTTTGTCTTGCTCACATTGAGGGAGAGGTTGTTGTCCTGGCAACGCACTGCCAGTTCACTGACCTACTCCCTATAGGATGTCTCATCGTTGTCAGTGGTCAGGCCTACCACTGATGTGTCGTCAGCAAACTTAATGATGGTGTTGGAGTCGTGTTTGGCCACGCAGTTGTGGGTGAACAGGGAATACAGGAGGGGACTAAGTACACACTCCACGAGGGGCCCCAGTGTTAAGGATCAGCTTGGCAGACGTGTTGTTGCCTACTCTTACCACCATGGGCGGGCCCGTCAGGAAGTCCAGGATCCAGTTGCAGAGGGAGGTGTTTAGTCCCAGTCCTTAGCTTAGTGATGAGCTTCATGGGCACTATGGTGTGGAACGCTGAGCTGTAGTCAATGAACAGCATTCTCACATAGGTGTTCCTTTTGTCCAGGTGAGAAAGGGCAGTATGGAGTGCAATTGAGATTGCGTCATCTGTGGATCTGTTGGGGCGGTATGTGAATTGGAGTGGGTCTAGGGTGTCCGGGAGGATTCTGTTGATGTGAGCAAAGACCAGCCTTTCAAAGCACTTCATGGCTACCGACGTGAGTGCTACGGGGCGGTAATCATTTAGGCAGGTTACCTTCGCTTCCTTGGGCACAGGGACTATGGTGGTCTGCTTGAAACATGTAGGTATTACAGACTCGGTCAGGGAGAGGTTGAAAATGTTAGTGAAGACACTTGACAATTGGTCCGCGCATGCTTTGAGTACACATCCTGGTAAACCGTCTGGCCCAGCAGCTTTGTGAATGTTGACCTGTTTAAAGGTTTTATTCACATCGGCTACCGAGAGCATTATCACACAGTCATACAGAACAGCTGATGCTCTCATGCTTCATTATTGCTTGCCTCGAAGCGAGCATAAAAGGCATTTAGCTCGTCTGGTAGGCTCGCGTCACTGGGCAGCTTGCATCTGGGTTTCCCTTTGTAGTCCGTAATAGTTTTCAAGCCCTGCCACATCCGACGAGCGTCAGAGCCGGTGTAGTAGGATTCAATCTTAATCCTGTATTGATGCTTTGCTTGTTTGATGGTTCGTCTGAGGGCATATCGGGATTTCTTATAAGCGTCCGGATTAGTCTCCCGCTCCTTGAAAGCGGCAGCTCTAGCTTTTAGCTCGATGGGGATGTTGCCTGTAATCCATGGCTTCTGGTTGGGTGGACGACTGTGAGGACGATGTCATCGATGCACTTATTGATGAAGCCGATGACTGAGGTGGTGTATTCCGCAATACCATTGGATGAATCACAGAACACATTCCAGTATGTGCTAGCAAAACAGTCCTGTAGTGTAGCATCCACGTTATCTGACCACTTCCGTATTGAGGGAGTCACTGGTACTTCCTGCTTTAGTTCTTGCTTGTAAGCAGGAATCAGGAGGATAGAATTATGGTCAGATTTGCCGAGTGGAAGGCGGGGGAGAGCTTTGTATGCATCTCTGTGTGTGGAGTAAAGGTAGTCTAGTATTTTTCCCCTGTTTGCACATGTGACATGCTGGTAAAAATTTGGCAAAACTGATTTAAGTTTGCCTGCATTAAAGTCCCTGGCCACTAGGAGCGCCGCTTCCGGGTGAGAATTTTCTTCTTTGCCTATGGCCTTATAGAGTTGGTTGAGAGCGGTCTTAGTGCCAGCTTTGTTCTGTGGTGGTAAATAGACGGCTATGAATAATACAGATGAGAACTCTCTTGGTAGATAGTGTGGTCTACAGCTTATCATAAGGTACTCTACCTCAGGCGAGCAATATCTCGAGACTTCTTTAATATGAGACATCGCGCACCAGCTGTTATGGATAAAAAGACACAAACCCCCACCCCTCGTCTTACCAGAGGTAGCCTCTCTGTTCTGCGGGTGCATGGAAAATCCCGCTAGCTCTATATTGTCTGTATCTTTGTTCAGCCACATCTCGGTAAAACACAAGATGTTACAGTTTTTAATGTCCCTTTGGTAGGATAATCTTAAATCGTAGGTCATCAATTTTATTTTCCAACGATTGCACGTTAGCAAGAAGAACGGAAGGCAGTGGGAGTTTACTCGCTCGCCTCCGGATTCGCAGAAGGCTGCCCGATCTGTGGCCCCTTTTCTGCGGTCTTCGCTTCACGTGTGGATCTGGGCCTGTTCCAGTGAAAGCAGTATATCCTTATCGTCGGACTCGTTAAAGGAAAACGTTTCTTCCAGTCCGCGGTGAGTAATTGCTTTTCTGATGTCCAGAAGTTATTTTCGGTCATAAGAGACGGTAGCACCAACATTATGTACACAATAGGTTAAAAAAAAAAGTTGCAAAAAAAAATACAAAATAGCACAATTGGTTGGGAGAATGTAAGACGTCAGCCATGTTCTTCGGCGCCATCTTTAAAAAAAAGATAATTGGCCAGTACGGAGAATTAAGTAAAACCATAAGTCCAAACCCCTGTCTCCATCCATGGCTGATTTAGGAAAGGGACAATTTTATTAAGCTAGCTAGCCACCGGAGCACAACAACACAACGAGATCTAACAATTCAAGTTGTTTCTGTCAATGACGTATTCTCTCAATGTGATTTAATAGGAGGGACGCCAAATCCAAACTGGCTTCCCTTTACATTTTTGTTTTGGTGGGCCAGGACCATTCAAAGATGAGCTCGCTCAGTTTACCTCAATGCTGATTGGCTATTATTTTATACTTTTTTTATCAAGGGAGGCCAAATGCACGCTGGCTTCCCTTGCTTCAACGCTACGGGCGGCAACAATGTCATACTCTTTTGGACCAGACAGCATCAGCTAGATGGCCTAAACATACAGAGACAGAGGGGCGCTGTTTCGCTCGCTCGGATGCTTTCTCCGGTGAGATAAATTCAGCCTCTTGCGAATTGAAGGAAAATGATGAAACACAGAGCGACGAAAGAAAAATAATTGTATATCTTTAAAAAAAAAAAAATGTTTGGGGGAAGCTTGGCTTCCCTTGGCATCCATGAATACACACCAATGTGTGCTTCTCAGAATGCATCTCTCCCTCCTCCGTGTGCACAGTGGAGAGAGGGAGTGAGAGTGGCTTGCTCACACAGCAGCCGACAGTGAAACAGGGACAGGCAGATACTTTCATAGCAGGAATCAACATAATATATAAGCTATTACTGTTGACCAAATAATGGTTTCAGAACAATCTACAGGAATGTTGTGTAGCAAAATCACCGAAAATTATAGACATATGCAAAATGTGCGGTGAGAGGAAGGCAATGTCAGTGTTGGTAATTTTCAGTTTATCGTCTGGGGTCTTCTATACAGTATTTGCTACATTTTAATGTCAAAATATGACTTTTTTGTTCAAAAGAGATGAATTACATACATCTTTAAATGCACTAAGTAATATAATAGGCAAATTCATTTTGGGTTCAACACCTCAGGAAGTGGAAAGTCAAAACTAATGACTTAGATCACTAACTCTAAATATAATACCCACGGCTAGCTTGTTTTCATCTAACCGTAGATTTTATGTCCTGAAAAACTTTGCAGTTGTAGGCTACTAACCATGAGACCTATAGGCCACTCAATATTGGGAAAGTGTCCTTAATGTTTTGTACAGTCAGTGTATATATCTCAAAGACATATCAACTAGCTTGGTTAAAAAATAGTTGCTATTGAGCTGAATATTGAGAGTTGAGAAATAACAAGGATACCTACAGAGATCTGAGACCCTCACTTCGACAAGATCAATGGAACGAAGCTGTCAAAACTGTATTTTGAGCGAATGCGGGGGGAGGAGAGTGGCTCACTCAATACAACAGTAGGCCCCAGCGAGGGCACTGGTATAACAGAGAGTGCGCAAAAATTGCCCCCAAAATTTGAGCAGTTCACCCAACAAAATCTTTCCAGCCCATCTGGCATTTGCCAAAATTGCCAGATGGCCAATCCGCCCATAGTAAGAAATATTTCATCAGACAAGTACAAAAGATTGAAACATGTTGTTGGCACAATAAAGAGAAGACATTTAACTGCCTGGTTATATGTGTGGCATTATCACCATAAGCATTGCTTAAAACCTCTTAGATGTTAAGAACCCGATATGGGACCAGTTCAACTGACATTTTGGTGTACAAAGCACTATGTGAACGACAGAAAGACCCAGCTGTCTGCTCTTCTGAGCAAGTGTGCCCAGTCCGTCGTTGTGTTTTCATCTCACTGTGATATTCTCAATACTAAATCATAATACCACTTTTTTTATTTAACCTGGTAAGTTGACTGAAAACACATTCTCATTTACAGCAACAACCTGGGGAATAGTTACAGGGGAGAGGGATGAATGAGCCAATTGGAAGCTGGGGATGATTAGGAGGCCATGATGTAACAAGGGCCAGATTGTGAATTTAGCCAGGACACCAGGGTTAACACCCCTACTCTTACAATACGTGCCATGGGATCTTTAGTGACCACAGAGAGTCAGGACACCCATCCAAAAGACAGCACCCTACACAGGACAATGTCTCCAATCATTGCCCTTGCACATTGTGATATATAGTCCAGAAGAAAGGGTGCCGCTTACTGGAGGCCCTCCAACACCACTTCCAGCAGCATCTGGTCTCCCATTTTGGGAGCAACCAGGATCAACCCTGCTTAGCTTCAGAGGCAAGCCAGCAGTTGGATGCAGGGTGGTATGCTGCTGGCATTTCTCTTGGTCACAGACAAAATCCCTTAGTGCATAAAGCCGAAGTAGTAGCGAGTCTGCACCCATTTGAATGGTGTGTCTGCGCACCTCAGGGGCCATTTTATAAAAAATTCTCTGTCTACAGTTGTATGAAAGAGTGCCAATATTGTGCTGACTCTGAGTATGATCAGATTTATTTTACAGATTTATTTTACAATTATGTGAAATCTTATAGTAAGTCATTTCTAATCTGATTTATCATTTTAATTGATCTAAATTTAGAAAGCATTTCAGTCATTTCAAGACCAACTTTTGTTGAGTAATATTTGTATTTGAGCTTGTGTCCTCAAAGGCGAGTACACCTCAGCAGTATATTCACTTTTTTGGGGCCAGAAAGTTGAGATCCAGACCATTCTAAAACTATTACCAGTTATTGGTTATGGCCGCGTCTTGAACAATTATTACGTTTGGGTATGTGTATTTAGGTGGGAAATTAAAACGTGGCCCTGTCATTCAACTGGTTTTAGAGCCTCACCTCAAGCAAACAGAGACCTTCCAGCCATAAAACACCAGTGCAAGGGTAATTTCTGGGTCATATGGCTAGTACTTACACAAAGACGCTTTGGCAACCTGGTAGAAGGGGTGATGGAGGTGTGCTGGTGCAGTGATGTTGTTGGTTTTGTGAATCGTATCTTATGAAATCTTTTTTGTGGCTGATAGAATCAAGGCTTCTAGTGTGGGGGATGAATTCCAAGTCACTTGAACTCCATAATATAAATGGACATGCCATTCAAATGTGATGATGCTTATAATGTTGCAATGTACTGTAACTTATCCTAACTATGGCCTGACTCACTGGTAACAGTACTACGGGTTCATAGCTACAGTATACTCGTGATTCACCATTGAGACATTTTACATAGATTAGTTACTGAATCAGTCAGTAGCTAAATGGTATGAGTACTATTTACAATTTAAGTACTATTAACTAAGTACGATGTTATGGTGAAATGGCTTTGTGCCTGAGGAAGAACTGCAAGCTGGTCAGCTCAAGATTGAAATTCTTCTACGGCCACAAAGTCATTTCGCCATAACATACTTCTACTAAACTTCTAATTAAATCTAGCCATTCACTTATTAAGTTTATTTTTGCTCTCATTGTCATTCAAGTAAAAAGACATTTAGAATCAGAGAGATTTGTGGCTTACGATAAACCTCCTCCATATAGTGACTAATCTTCGATCAATGATGGGTCAAATGAAATCCCAGACATCCATTGACAGTGTGAATATAAGAATATATGATTAAAAAAAACAATAAAGAAGTGTATCTTACTTTGACACAAGGTATATCTCCCCATCTATCCGATAAGGACGCATAATTAAAATGTCACCTACCTTAGAGAACGAGAGCTTTGATAGAGATTTAAACCCACAACTCAATTACTTCTGTAGTTTTTCAACAAATGTTGATGACAAAACTTAGCTGAAGTAGAGACGCGAGAGATGACACACTGTGCCATAATTTTGACAACGCAATTAAAGGTGCATAATATCTGCCGGGGCCTTTCGATTGCCTCAATTTGGAGGCCCCAGGATGATAAAACATCCCATGGACGCTGAGGATAATAGATGCATAGCAAGTTCATTAGTGATCAGAAAAATAATCACTTTTAAAGATATTTGACGATGGACTAAAATGATTAGAAACAATAGTCTTTGTTGTTAGGATGTAAATCGTAGACTAATGTGAAGCCTAGTTGTTTGAAGGTTAATATTCACACAGAGAGAATACAAACAAAATCAAGTCTCCGGTGATTGCTCGTGTGTCTTCATATTATTGGGCTCACTAAATTGATGGCTTGATTAGTAATAATTACACCACAATAGAAAAACATTTACTGTGTCATTATTCAATGTCGACTTCAAACATGTTCGTGTTCGCCATGTTTTGTGCTATTTTTGTATTTAGCCTTGTTGTAGGCCTAATACCTGTTGTTTTAGTCATTGTTTAACATTTTTTTCCCTAATCAGTTTCTCTACTTTGTTAGAAAAAGGGAATCGTTCAAAAAATATCCTACTTTTCCTAAAGGGATTTTTTTCAGCTGGGATTTTTAGGCATTGAAAAAGTAGTCCATCCACATCTGCACTCACTCAGCACTCGGACTTTAGCATCTATGCGGTTATTCTGATTAAACAGATTTTGATCAAAACAGTATTATCACGCTAAAGAATATTGTTATTTCTTTCTTCTGTGGTACATACAGAAGCGTGGAACTATATTCATTAACCGATAAGTAAGAATAACAGAGTCAATATAGCCATGGGCATGAGTCACCTTTACTACTAATGTGTGCCCCATCCTAAACACACACACACACACACACACACACACACACACACACACACACACACACACACACACACACACACACACACACACACACACACACACACACACACACACACACACACACACACACACACACACACACACACACACACACACACACACATACTCTGATATTGTCTGATACTGCAGTGAGAGACCAGTCTGTAACAAACGTGCTACATAACTCAACCTTTGTATAAAGCATTCCTTGATGTTAATGGGAGATATGTGGCGTTACGAGATTACCAGTCATTGCATATGTCAAGAGTCGACTTTAATTATGAAGGAGAAATTTTTAAATAACTTAAGATAAAATGAGAGTCATGTGAACGCCACTGTAGCTCACTCAGATACAATTCAGACAGTGTGTCTCAACAGAGGTGATTTGTCTCTCACTCTCTCTCTCTCTATCAATTAAATTAAATTCAAAGGGCTTTATTGGCATGGGAAACATCATGTTTACATAGCCAAAGCAAGTGAAATAGATAATAAACAAAAGTGAAATAAACAATAAAACATTAACAGTAAACATTACACTCACAAAAGGTATAGAGACATTTAAAATGTCATATTACGGCTATAACGATGTGCAAATAGTTAAAGTACAAAAGGGAAAAGAAATAAACGTGAACATGGGCTGTATTTACAATGGTGTTTGTTCTTCGCTGGTTCCTCTCTCTCTCGCTCTCTCTCTCTCTCTCTCTCTCTCTCTCTCAGGACAGACCAGGGCTCTGGGACAACCTTTGGACAACCTTTCTAGTGCTGCTGAATTAAGTGCCATATTTCACATTTCAAATTACCAGCCACTGACATGCACACTACTTCCCTCTATTCCTCCCCTCCTTTTGTTGTCTTTGACAAGTGCACTGCACCGCCAATTAGCATTTTTCTGCCATTAAGCAGAAAAGCCAAGCAGTGAAATGTTTGTCTTTCTCAGCACAGCTAGACTGTACTACAGTTTCTCAAAGAGATAAAACAGTGCTCAAAAACGGTTTATTGCTAATTAGTTTGCGAAGGACATTTTATATTGTAATGAGACAAGTGGAATTAGACATCGGGCTCTCTTGCCATACAGCATTTACTGCAATTTAAAAGCATATATAGAACTTATTTTACAGGTGTTGAGAAAATGAGAACTGCGCGTCCCTCAAAAAACGACATTGTAAAGTGAGCTTGCACTTCTTGCATAGTTGTTTCCAACCATGCAACGCCCAGGCAGCAGCATATTTTGGCATATTTCAACTGATGAAATTATGGCATTAAGTGTCATTCTATTTCCATGGCTATTTCCTACTGTCAAGTAGGGGCACAAGCCTCCCTATTCCCAGAGAGGCTCATGATGAGCTTGGGTGTTGGGAAGGGATTGAGAATTGGCTTAAATCTTGAGCTACGCTTCTGAGGATTGCGGGTTCAAAACCAGTCCTAGTCACACAACTTGTTTCTGTTTAACCCTATCCCAAATCTGAACCCTAACCTTAACCACTCACAATGAATGCCTAACATTAACCATAATGCCGAAATTGAACCAAAATCTCTAATAAATTCCTAAATTTAACTAACCATTGAGGTTAGTTTCGGTTTCACTTTTGCACAGTTTGATTGACAGCTAACATACAAAAAATATGACATAATTAAAAAGGCAACACACTCCATATTCTACCGACTGCAGCACAGGCGGCCCCAAACGCAATAATTAAAAGGGCTAGCCATGATATATCTCTGCTGCTTTAGTTATGGCGAGGTATGGCGTGTCCTTTGGAGATTGAACATGCCAGTAGTATTGAATGGTCAGTCTTATAAGTGACTCGTACCTGATGAAATATTTGAAGCTGACTGCAGTTGATAATATTGATAATATTCATTTAATTGCTTTGGGATTCGGTTGAACAATTATTTCTCGCTACTATTGATGTTCCAAATGGAGAAAATTCTAAAATCACCCTTAACAGATTATTGTCTTTTATGTAACTAAAATGACTGTATTCTGTATTGGCCGGGCCATGTAGTTTGAGGAATGTATTTATGAATGGGAACCTCTTAATTAGGGCCTCTGTTTCCTCCCTAGTCATATTGAGGGATGGACCTCACAACGTTCATTAATGATAATCAGCAAGAGTAATCACATGGCTACAGAACCTGTCTCTGAGGACCTGATACTTGAAAAGAAGCCTTAAATCACACAGAGGGATTCTTAATTGCAAAAATATACCAGCCACTTCACCAACAACTTCATTGGGAAAACCTTTAAAAGGATCCTCAAGGCCGATTCTCAAGGATTTGTTGGAGATCCTCTTTAACTTCAAACCGTTTACTTTATCTTTTGTCATTGTGATTTACAGTCACAGTTTAGGGTAAAATGTAGATTGTGGTGGATGAGACCTCTTACGCCAGACATTATTTTAGAGGTGGAAAGTTGGGGCCTATTACGCAGAGCAGAGCATTCAGAATGTTGTGCATAGAAGGGTTGCGCTCTTCTGAACAGGCCCTGGGGTGTGCTACAGCCTTATTGAGGATACCAGCCTTCTGTGAAGCTTGAAGCCGAGGGTGTCCAAAAATGTGCACCAAACTGTTCTAATGGACTGTTCTAATAGTGTTCTAATGGACTTTGACTTCCTTTGAAGCTGTTGTTGGTATCTTGGGTGTTATTGTAAAGTCTTTGTGCTGCATTACAACTTGTAAGCCTGATCAGGAGCGACGGTCAGATTTTTGAAGAGACACTGATGGCTTGTGATTCATTGAATGTAACTAAATACTGTACCTGACAGCCGCTGAAATAGCCTGAAACTATTATTGGCTGAACCTCTGGTGGTATTCTACGTTTTATAAATCTTCAATCTTCTGAATCACACTAGATTTATAACCTACAAAATCACTCTCTCCTTGCTACATCTCTCTCTCTCTCTCGTTTGGGTACAGGTCACATGATGAAGTCATTTTTTCTGTGCTCTCACATGCCCCTGTTAGACAGACACACACACACACACACACACACACACACACACACACACACACACACACACACACACACACACACACACACACACACACACACACACACACACACACACACACACACACACACACACACACACACACACACACACACACACACACACACACACACACACACACCTGACCTAATTGCTCAATCTTACTAAACAAATTAATCACAGTAGCCTAATCACAGTGACAAGGTCTCCCCCTCCCTTACATTTCCATCTCTCTCTTTCTTTCTATGTCTTTTTTCTACTTTTCTTGCTTTTGCCTTTTCCTTATCTTTCCAATGAAGGGTCACTTTTAACAAAAATCATTTAAAACATATCTAGAGATGTCGGCTCTTAATCGACTCTACAAGGTTAATTTGAGGATTTTTTTCCTGCACCGCATAAACATAAACTCACTGAAGACCCACGCTAACGGTCACATGGTTATATTACAGTTTTTTTCAATTGCTGACAAGCATCGGTCAATACGGAAGCCACTTTTTCAAAACTCTTCACAGTCTGCATTAGCAACATGCATCTTTGCCAAACAGCTAATCTCCCCCCCCCAAAACGCACTCAAACCACTTCATACATGTCTCTAAATAAGCTTATTCGACCATAACACTGGCAACAATTCTCACTCAGAAAGCATACTGTACGTTGTCACTCATAACACACTGACCTACAAAACACTAACAGGGACCATTACATAAATGATGAACTTTTCTCTTTGAAGTTTGAATGATTTTTCACATAAATCAGTATTTCATTATAGAATAAGAATAATACCTTTTCACTTTATTGACTGAACTAAAGTATGTGTAACAAGAAGGAAACAGAAATGCCTCAATTTGCTTCAATAGCCTTTATTTTTTCTATATCCATGCATATAGTAATTGACTTGTGAAAAATAAAAAGTTGAAACAAAAAACAACATGTATAGTATAATCACTCAAACTGTACAGTACTGTGAGGGTTCTAGTTCTCATCAACATGTATAGTATAACACTCAAACTGTACAGTACTGTGAGGGTTCTAGTTCTCATCAACATGTATAGTATAATCACTCAAACTGTACAGTACTGTGAGGGTTCTAGTTCTCATCAACATGTATAGTATAATCACTCATACTGTACAGTACTGTGAGGGTTCTAGTTATCATCAACATGTATAGTATAATCACTCATACTGTACAGTACTGTGAGGGTTCTAGTTCTCATCAACATGTATAGTATAATCACTCATACTGTACAGTACTGTGAGGGTTCTAGTTCTCATCAACATGTATAGTATAATCACTCAAACTGTACAGTACTGTGAGGGTTCTAGTTCTCATCAACATGTATAGTATAATCACTCAACCTGTACAGTACTGTGAGGGTTCTACTTCTCATCAACATGTATAGTATAATCACTCAACCTGTACAGTACTGTGAGGGTTCTAGTTCTCATCAACATGTATAGTATAACACTCAAACTGTACAGTACTGTGAGGGTTCTACTTCTCATCAACATGTATAGTATAATCACTCAACCTGTACAGTACTGTGAGGGTTCTACTTCTCATCAACATGTATAGTATAATCACTCAACCTGTACAGTACTGTGAGGGTTCTAGTTCTCATCAACATGTATAGTATAATCACTCAAACTGTACAGTACTGTGATGGTTCTAATTCTCATCAACATGTAGAGTATAATCACTCAAACTGTGAGGGTTCTAGTTCTCCCTCTCTCCTGCATTTGGCCACAAGTTCTCATCAACATCACATCTTGTGTCTTCTCTGGCGATGCATCTTGGAAAGTCTCTTCTGGAATGTCTAGTCCAACCCTGGCAGTCTTCAGGAGAAGTGTCTTCACACCCTGGCATTCTTCAGGAGAAGTGTCTCCAGACCCTGGCATTCTTCAGGAGAAGTGTCTCCATACCCTGGCATTCTTCAGGAGAAGTGTCTCTACACCCTGGCATTCTTCAGGAGAAGTGTCTCTACACCCTGGCATTCTTCAGGAGAAGTGTCTCTACACCCTGGCAGTCTTCAGGAGAAGTGTCTCTACACCCTGGCATTCTTCAGGAGAAGTGTCTCTACACCCTGGCATTCTTCAGGAGAAGTGTCTCTACACCCTGGCAGTCTTCAGGAGAAGTGTCTCCACACCCTGGCATTATTCAGGAGAAGTGTCTCTACACCCTGGCATTATTCAGGAGAAGTGTCTCTACACCCTGGCAGTCTTCAGGAGAAGTGTCTCCACACCCTGGCATTCTTCAGGAGAAGTGTCTCTACACCCTGGCATTCTTCAGGAGAAGTGTCTCCACACCCTGGGATTCTTCAGGAGAAGTGTCTCCACACCCTGGGATTCTTCAGGAGAAGTGTCTCCACACCCTGGCATTCTTCAGGAGAAGTGTCTCCAGACCCTGGCATTCTTCAGGAGAAGTGTCTCCATACCCTGGCATTCTTCAGGAGAAGTGTCTCTACACCCTGGCATTCTTCAGGAGAAGTGTCTCTACACCCTGGCATTCTTCAGGAGAAGTGTCTCTACACCCTGGCAGTCTTCAGGAGAAGTGTCTCTACACCCTGGCATTCTTCAGGAGAAGTGTCTCTACACCCTGGCATTCTTCAGGAGAAGTGTCTCTACACCCTGGCAGTCTTCAGGAGAAGTGTCTCCACACCCTGGCATTATTCAGGAGAAGTGTCTCTACACCCTGGCATTATTCAGGAGAAGTGTCTCTACACCCTGGCAGTCTTCAGGAGAAGTGTCTCCACACCCTGGCATTCTTCAGGAGAAGTGTCTCTACACCCTGGCATTCTTCAGGAGAAGTGTCTCCACACCCTGGGATTCTTCAGGAGAAGTGTCTCCACACCCTGGGATTCTTCAGGAGAAGTGTCTCCACACCCTGGCATTCTTCAGGAGAAGTGTCTCTACACCCTGGCAGTCTTCAGGAGAAATATCTCCACACCCTGGCATTCTTCAGGAGAAGTGTCTCCACACCCTGGCATTCTTCAGGAGAAGTGTCTCCACACCCTGGCATTCTTCAGGAGAAGTGTCTCCACACCCTGGCATTCTTCAGGAGAAGTGTCTCCACACCCTGGCATTCTTCAGGAGAAGTGTCTCCACACCCTGGCATTCTTCAGGAGAAGTGTCTCCACATCCTGTATTCATGGCATCCAGTAAGGACATCTGGTCATGTGGATGGTGGTCATACACCTTCCACCTCCACGCAGAGACAAACTCCTCTATGGGGTTTAGGAAGGGGGAGTATGGAGGCAGGAATAGTACTGACATCATGGGATGTGCAGCAACCCAGTCTGACTGCAGCAGAGTGGTGGAATGCCACATTATCCCACACCACAATGAAGGTAGGGGAGTTTCTTGCCCCTCTCTCCTCCGCTGGCACAGGTCGATTATATAGGTCATCCAGAAAATAAATGAGCCTCTCTGTATAGTAGGGGTCAATGAGTGGTTTGTGTAACAGCAAACTATCCTTGGACAGTGCTGCACACATTGTGATGTTAGCTCCTCTCTGGCCTGGGACATCCATGGTTGCTCGCTGTCCAATCACATTTCTCCCCCTGCCGGCGTGTTTTTGCCAGGTTGAATCCAGCTTCATCCTTATTTAATGTTTCTCTGGGACTCTGGCAATTGTCATGGTGCTGACCGTATTCACATTCCCAAAAGGGATTTTGTCTGCCAGCACTATGTCCCGAATTTCCCGCAGTTTTAATGCACTGTTGCCAATTACCATGTCAACAATGGCAATTTCCTGCGTATCTGATAATATTCTGCCTCTCCCGCCTGTGGGAGGCAACCTTTAGATCCCACTGAAAAACACAAAACAATCAATATATTTCAAAATGTCAGTACATGTAAAAATGTGAACATAGTGTATTATACTGTAATATGTAGTTCAATTATCATTGACGGATGCACATCTCACCTGTTGTTTTGCCGGAAAACCCGTACTATTGATGCAACTGTTGAACGCTGCAGATTTGGTTGCACCCTTTAACCGGCGTCTCTCAAAGAGAGACCATGGTTTACAACATGGTCAATAATTGTGGCCCTTATCTCATCAGAGACTACCGCTCTTGGTCTTCCTCTCTTTTGTCCTCCATGCATTCTCCCTCCCCCTGCTGTCTTCCTTGATTCATGTTTCCAAACTATATCATTCCGAAGCCATCCTCTTTTGTCTGTTTGTTAACGAGACTAAAAACAGGACACTTGGGTAGGCTTTCAGCTGAAACTGTGTTTGGAATGATTAAATATTCTGCTGAGATTTTCTATATATTTTTCAATCTGGTTACTGCAGAAATGCACGACATTTGCCATCATTCTGTTTTGAATGTGTTTTTAACAGTTTTGGAAACATGTGTTAGCATTTGAAAACGTGCTGCAAATATATAGTATTGCAACTGGTGGAGCATGAATTAGAGAAGAGGTAATGGATTTCGGAGAATGTGGTCATTGAATGCATTTTGTGTGAAAGCGATGAAACATTTTTCACAGTTTGGTCCACATACACTTCTGTTTCGCTGACTGTGTGAAGAGTTTTGACAATGTGACTTCAGTTTTGACCAATGCATGTTAGCAATTGAAAGAAACTCTTAACAGTATTGCACTTTTCATGTAGCCTACTTTTGGTCAGCTAATAGCCTAAACATTGATCAATCAACATTATGGACTAATATCACCCTTAACAGATTATGGACAAATCACTCTTAGGGCTCCCGAGTGGCGCAGTGGTCTAATGCACTGCATCTCAGTGCAAGAGGAATCACTACAGATCCTGGTTTGATTCCAGGCTGTATCACAACCGGGCATGATTGGGAGTCCCGTAGGGCAGTGCACAATTGGCCCAACGTCGTTAGGGTTTGGCCGGGGTAGGTTGTCATTGTAAATAAGAATGTCTTAATTGACTTGCCTAGTTAAATCAAAAATGTAATAGTTCAGATCCGTGTGCTACAGGATTATTTTGCTGTGAAAATATAGGTCAAAATAAGATCCTACATATATAGGCATACCATATCACTGTGCTGTACCTGTTTTTGGGAGCTAGTAAAATCACCCCACAGAGGTGAGACTGGGCAAGCTTTGAATCAGGTGTGTGTGTGTGTGTGTGTGTGTGTGTGTGTGTGTGTGTGTGTGTGTGTGTGTGTGTGTGTGTGTGTGTGTGTGTGTGTGTGTGTGTGTGTGTGTGTGGGCCTGCATGAGTGTGAGGTGGTGGGGAGAGGTTATGGGCGGGGTCAGGCTGCTCCATTAATCAAAAAGAAGGACACCACGTCGTCCCTGACAACACACACGTCTGTCGTTCACCCATTTGCCTCCTATAGGACGGCTTTACGAGCATCAGGGAGGAGGAGGGGGAGCCAACTTTATTAATCAAGCATTCTGATTAATTGTTATGAAGTGTCACCCATAAATTTCTTCTTTGGATTTAATAATCCTGGAGGAAGATTTAACAATCTCCCCCGCGATTTGGAGTTTTATTGAAGGCTATGCAATGAGAGGGAGGCAGCGGTGACACAAATAGCTTCTCAGCGGACAGTCCTTCTCGGCTTGACAGTTATGAAATACAATTATCAGTTAGATCTGCTAAAGAATTCATCAGTGCCCCTGCCTTTCCAAGGAGATTGGAGGAGGGAAGAATTCCTACATACAAAGGAAGTCTTAACTGATAATACGTTAAGACATCTCCCCACCCCCCACAGTCCTTAAACTAATTGGCGGTGCAGTGCACGTGTCAATATATATATTTTTTTTTTGTATCTGGGCTTGTTAAGTTGCTGTTAAGATATGTATTTGTGACTTTGAATGGATTCCCGTGCATTATATTAAAGCATAAATTGTTCGGTAGTCAGCTAAGATGGCGAATGACACGTTGAAAGCAAATCACCAGGATGGGCGCCATTTGTTTGAAATGTATTTCTTCTGCTTTCCATTAAGGTCAATAATAGTTATTAATCTTGCAGTGCAAGGGAAATATACTGTCATCGAATCATGGAATGCTCTGTCAGGCCTCGAGGTGACAAAATCATGAAACACAAATGCTTTCAATCAATTGTTATGTAATTGCGATTTTGAAATGTATTTACTAATGCCACTATGTAGGTTGACAGTGTGCATGCAATTATCATTCTGTACATATTATTATACAGTATTGTTGTGTTTTGCATGTTTAGTATGCATACTTTGGAAACATGTATTTGAGGCCCAAAGAACCAGGCCTGACACTCATTGATGAGTTACTGAACAATACAATCAGATTTACTAGCACCACTGATCAATCTGATTGATTGTTATGAGCCAAGGAGCTGCGAAATATTCATTTTGAGTGCCCTGAGAATGAAGTTGTTCCAAGCCTATAGCCCAGTGTGTCCAAAGCCTTATCTGAATAGGGGTGGCGAGGTATAACTCCAATGGGGAAACATGAGGTGAGAATGGTTGACAACCTTAGCCTTAGCCCAAATCGAGGCATTGCTTAGCCAAAGCCATACCAAAGGCCATCAGCCATAAACGATCCTAGTCTATGTTCCCCGCTTTACTGCATCTATATATGAAGAGTTTATTTGCAAAACACTATATACACCAATTTTGCGCATTCGTTTTTTTCATCAGAAATTGTTTACTGGCAACTTCATGTGTGTGTAAAACATTACTGTATTCTAATTCATAGATTTGAGATGTGTATGAAAATGTAATTTTTCGGGGGGGCAAAATGCTACAAATCCATTGCTTAGCTGGAGTGGAATGTTCGTATCCTGTATATTTGACTGTGATACGTGGTTGTCTCACCTAGCTATCTTAAGACAATGCCCTTGGATAAGAGTGTGTGATAAATGTAAATGTTTTACATAAAGATCTCATTACTGTACTGAATTATTATGAACAATTTGAATATTGATGACACATGTATCATTTGTACATTTCTTTATTGAAAATGTAGTTATTTGTTACAGTTGACTGTGTAAAACCTAGCAGTACTACTTATTTATCTGAGAGTGAGAGATATAGCATATGTGCAACAAAAAAATAACATGATTGTCTCTCAAATTAAATCATCAAGGGATAGATTTTAAACAAATGTCATTAAACAATCCCATACCATGATTAGATACACACCAATCTATTTGATCATTTCTTTAATAGACAATAGAAGCTAATTTACCAACATTTCTGAAAATGGATATATAGCATTTTGGAATGGAACTCTTTGTAACGGCTGTCCTCGCTGACAGAAGGAGAGGACCAAAACGCAGAGTGGTTAGTGTTCAGTATTTAATGAAAGTCAACGAAACACAAAACAACCAACAAATTTGACAAAACCGAAACAGTCCTGTGTGGCACAAACACTGACACAGGAACAAACACCCACAAAACACACGTGAAACCCCGGCTGCCTTAGTATGATTCTCAATCAGGGACAACGATTGACAGCTGCCTCTGATTGAGAATCATACCAGGCCGAACACAAAATCCCAACATAGAAAATCACACATAGACAAACCCACCCAACTCACGCCCTGACCAACTAAATAAATACAAGACATAAGAAAACAGGTCAGGAACGTGACATAACCCCCCCCCCTTAAGGTGCGAACTCCGGGCGCACCAGCATAAACTCTAGGGGAGGGTCTGGGTGGGCGTCTGTCCACGGTGGCGGGCTCTGGCGCTGGTCGTGGTCCCCACCCCACCATAGTCAATCCCCTCTTCCGTAGCCTCCTCCAAATTAACCCCACTAGATTAAGGGGCAGCACCGGACTAAGGGGCAGCACCGGACTGAGGGGCAGCACCGGACTGAGGGGCAACACCGGAATGAGGGGCAACACCGGACTGAGGGGCAGCACCGGACTGAGGGGCAGCACCGGACTGAGGGGCAGCACCGGACTGAGGGACGGATCCTGGCTGGCTGGCTCTGGCGGATCCTGGCTGGCTGGCTCTGGCGGATCCTGCCTGGCTGGCTCTGGCGGATCCTGGCTGGACAGCTCTGGCTGGTCCTGGCTGGACGGCTCTGGCTGCTCCTGGCTGGACGGCTCTGGCTGCTCCTGTCTGGCGGAAGGCTCTGGCTGCTCCTGTCTGGCGGAAGGCTCTGGCTGCTCCTGTCTGGCGGAAGGCTCTGGCTGCTCCTGTCTGGCGGAAGGCTCTGGCTGCTCCTGTCTGGCGGAAGGCTCTGGCTGCTCCTGTCTGGCGGAAGGCTCTGGCTGCTCCTGTCTGGCGGAAGGTTCTGGCTGCTCCTGTCTGGCGGAAGGCTCTGGCTGCTCCTGTCTGGCGGAAGGCTCTGGCTGCTCCTGTCTGGCGGCAGGCTCTGGCTGCTCCTGTCTGGCGGACGGCTCTGACGGCTCGGGACAGACGGGCAGCTCTGACGGCTCGGGACAGACGGACAGCTCTGATGGCTCGGGACAGACGGACAGCTCTGACGGCTCGGGACAGACGGACAGCTCTGACGGTGCTGAGCAGGCAGGCAGCTCAGACAGCGCTGGGCAGGCAGACAGCTCAGACAGCGCTGGGCAGGCAGGCAGCTCAGACAGCGCTGGGCAGGCAGACAGTTCAGACAGCGCTGGGCAGGCAGACAGTTCAGACACTGGCTGCGCTGGAGAGGAGGAAGGCTCTGACAGCACTGGACAGGTGGGAGCAACCGGAGAGAGAAGACGGAGAGACAGCCTGGTGCGGGGAGCTGCCACCGGAGGGCTGGTACGTGGAGGTGGCACCGGAAAAACCGGACCGTGAAGGAGGACACGCGCTCTTGAGCACCGAGCCTGCCCAACCTTACCAGGTTGAATGGTCCCCGTAGCCCTGCCAGTGCGGCGAGGTGGAAAAACCCGCACTGGGCTATGTTGGCGAACCGGGGACACCATTTGTAAGGCTGGTGCCATGTACGCCGGCCCGAGGAGACGCACTGGAGGCCAGATGCGTTGGGCCGGCTTCATGACACCCGGCTCGATGCCCAACCTAGCCCGGCCAGTGCGGCAAGGTGGAATAGCACGCACTGGACTAAGCACGCGTACTGGGGACACCGTGCGCTTTACCGCATAACACGGTGTCTGACCAGTACGACGCCCTCTCACTCCACGGTAAGCACGGGGAGTTGGCTCAGGTATCCTACCCGGCTTTGCCACACTCTGCGTGTCCCCCCCCCCCCCAAGACATTTTTGGGTCTGACTCTCGGGCTTCCGTGCTAGCCGCGTACCTTCATACCGCCGGTTCCTCTCTCCGGTTGCCTCTGCTCTCCTAATCGCCTCCAGCTGTTCCCATGGGGGGCGATCCTTTCCAGCCAGGATCTCCTCCCATGTGTAGCAACCATTGCCGTCCAAAACGTCCTCCCATGTCCAATTCTCCCTTTTGCGCTGCTGCTGCTGCTGCTGCTGCTGCTGCTGCTGTCGCTGTCCTTTTCCACTCTGCTTGGTCCTTTGGTGGTGGGTGTTTCTGTAACGGCTGTCCTCGCTGACAGAAGGAGAGGACCAAAACGCAGAGTGGTTAGTGTTCATTATTTAATGAAAGTCAACAAAACACAAAACAACCAACAAACGTGACAAAACCGAAACAGTCCTGTGTGGCACAAACACTGACACAGGAACAAACACCCACAAAACACACGTGAAACCCCGGCTGCCTTAGTATGATTCTCAATCAGGGACAACGATTGACAGCTGCCTCTGATTGAGAATCATACCAGGCCGAACACAAAATCCCAACATAGAAAATCACACATAGACAAACCCACCCAACTCACGCCCTGATCAACTAAATAAATACAAGACATAAGAAAACAGGTCAGGAACGTGACACTCTTCATATCTCCCCAATATATATATATATATATACACACACACATCATAGCCGTAGCCTAGCTAAATCAAATATCTTATAGGCTAACCCACCCTAGACAGCAATAGTCCGACACCGGCCTTGCCTGGCTCTATATCTACAGTGCCTTCGGAAAGTATTCAGACCCCTTGACTTTTCCCGCATTTTGTTACAGCCTTATTCTAAAATGTATTAAAGAGTTTATTCCCCTCATCAATCTACACACAATACCCCATAATGACAAAGCAAAAACAGGTTTAGAAATGTTTGCAAATTTATTAAAAACAAAACACTGAAATATCACATTTACATAAGTATTCAGACCCTTTACTCAGTACTTTGTTGAAGCAGCTTTGGCAGCGATTACAGCATTGAGTCTTCTTGAGGTATGACGCTATAAGCTTAGCACACGTGTATTTGGGGAGTTTCTCCCATTCTTCTCTGCAGATCCTCTCAAGCTTTGTCACGTTGAATGGTGAGCGTTGCTGCACAGCTATTTTCAGCTCTCTCCAGAGATGTTCGATCAGGTTCAAGTCCGGGATCTGGATGGGTCACTCAAAGACATTCAGTCACTCTTGTGTTGTATTCGCTGTGTGCTTAGGGTCATTGTTCTGTTGGAAGGTGAACCTTCACCCAGTATGAGGTCCTGAGCGCTCTGGAGCTGGTTTTCATCAAGGATCTCTGTACTTTGCTCCGTTCATCTTTGCCTCGATCCTGACTAGTCTCCCAGTCCTTGCCGCTGAAAAACATCCCCACAGCATGATGCTGCAACCAACATGCTTCATCGTAGGGATGGTGTCAGGTTTCCTCCAGACGTGACACATGGCATTCAGGCCAAAGAGTTCAATCAGACCAGAGAATCTTGTTTCATTCTGTTCTGAGAGTCTTTAGGTGCCTTTTTCACCTCCCTGACCAAGGCCCTTCTGCCCCGATTGCTCAGTTTGGCCGGGCGGCCAACTCTAGGAAGAGTCTTGATGGTTCCAAACTTCTTCCATTTAAGAATGATGGAGGCCACTGTGTTCTTGGGGACATTCAATGCTGCAGAAATGTTTTGGTACCCTTCCCCAGAGATGTGCCTCGACACAGTCCTTTCTCGGAGCGCTACAGACAATTCCTTCCACCTCTTGGCTTGGTTTTTGCTCTGACATGCACTGTCAACTGTGGGAACTTATGTAGACAGGTGTGTGCCTTTCCAAATCATGTCCAATCAATTGAATTTACCACAGGTGGACTCAAGTTGTAGAAACATCTCAAGGATGATCAATGGAAACAGGATGCACCTGAGCTCAATATGTAAATAAGGTATTTCTGTATTATATTTGTAATAAATTAGCAACAATTTGTAACGGTCCTGACCAGTTTTATGTTGTTTTTGTATGTGTAATTGGTCAGGGCGTTAGTTTTGGGTGGGCAGTCTATGTTATCTGTTTCTATGTTGGTTTTGGTTGCCTGGTATGGCTCTTAATTAGAGGCAGGTGTTTTGCGTTCTCCTCTAATTAAGAGTCATATTTAGGTAGGGTGTTCTCACTGTTTGTTGGTGGGTGATTGTCTCCTGTGTCGTGTCGATACCATACGGGACTGTTTGGCTGTTCGTTTTCGTTTCGATGTCGTCTGTTTTCCTGTCCGTGAATTTACGTGTAGTTATGTAAGTTTATGTTCAGGTTTCGTCAACGTCGTTTTCTTGTTTTGTTATTTCGTAAGTGTATTTGTTTTCGTGTTGCCATCATCGTCGTTAAATAAAAGTATGGCTTATTTCCCTGAAGCTGCATTTTGGTCTGATGATCCTTCTCTCCTCTCCTCGTCCGAGGATGAGGAGAGAGACAGCCCTTACAGAATCACCCACCACGCTAAGACCAAGCGGCAAGGGAAAACGAAACGGAGTAAGGGACAGGAGAAGAAAGAGCAATGGACATGGGACGATTTATTGGATGGTAAAGGTGTCTACACATGGGAGGAGATCCTGGCTGGTAGGGATCGCCTCCCATGGGAACAGTTGGAGGCACTGAGGAGAGCAGAGGCTACCGAAGAGAGGAACCGGAGCTATGAGGGAACGCGTCTGGCACGGAAGCCCAAAAAGCCCGTAAGTAATTCCCAAAAATTTCTTGGGGGGGGGCTAGGAGGTAGTGGGCCAAGGGCAGGTAGGAGACCTGCGCCCACTTCCCAGGCTTACCGTGGAGAGCGGGAGTACGGGCAGGCGCCGTGTTACGCAGTAGAGCGCACGGTGTCTCCTGTACGAGTGCATAGCCCAGTGCGGGTTATTCCACCTCCCCGCACTGGTAGGGCTAGATTGGGTATTGAGCCAGGTGTCATGAGGCCGGCTCAACGCGTCTGGTCTCCAGTGCGTCTCCTCGGGCCGGCATACATGGCACCTGCCTTACGCATGGTTTCCCCGGTTCGCCTACATAGCCCGGTGCGGGTTATTCCACCTCCCCGCACTGGTCGGGCAACCGGGAGCATTCAACCAGGTAAGGTTGGGCAGGCTCAATGCTCAAGAGAGCCAGTACGCCTCCACGGTCCGGTATTTCCGGCGCCACCTCCCCGCCCCAGCCTAGTACCTACAGTGTCTACACTACGCACTAGGCTACCAGTGCGTATCCTGAGCCCTGTTCCTCCTCCACGCACTCTCCCTGTAGTGCGTGTATCTAGCCCGGTGCCTCCAGTTCCGGCACCACGCACAAAGCCTCCTGTGCGTCTCCAGAGCCCTGAACACATTGTATATTCTCCCCCTACTAATCCTGATGTGCTTGTTCTCAGCCCGGTGTCACCAGTGCCGGTACCTCGCATCAGGTATAGAGTGGGCTTTGAGAATGCAGTGTGCCCTGTCCCTGCGCCCCGCACTAGTAGGAAGGTGCTTATCATTAGCACGGTGCCTCCAGTTCCGGCACCACGCACCAGGTCTACAGTGCGCCGTATGCGTCTCCAGAGCCCTGAACACATTGTATATTCTCCCCCTACTAATCCTGATGTGCTTGTTCTCAGCCCGGTGTCACCAGTGCCGGTACCTCGCATCAGGTATAGAGTGGGCTTTGAGAATGCAGTGTGCCCTGTCCCTGCTCCCCGCACTAGTAGGAAGGTGCTTATCATTAGCACGGTGCCTCCAGTTCCGGCACCACGCACCAGGTCTACAGTGCGCCGTATCCGGCCAGAGCCATCCGTCTCACCAGCGCCATCTGAGCCATCCGTCTCCCCAGCGCCATCTGAGCCATCCGTCTCCCCAGCGCCATCTGAGCCATCCGTCTCCCCAGCGCCATCTGAGTCATCCGTCTGCCAGGAGCCTGCAAAGCCACCCGTCTGCCATGAGCCTGCAAAGCCGCCCGTCTGCCATGAGCCTACAGAGCCATCCGCCAGACAGGAGCCGCTAGAGCCGTCAGCCAGACAGGAGCCGCTAGAGCCGCCCGCCAGACAGGATCTGCCAGAGCCGCCCGCCAGACAGGATCTGCCAGAGCCACCAACCAGACAGGATCTGCCAGAGCCGCCAACCAGACAGGATCTGCCAGAGCCGCCAACCAGACAGGATCTGCCAGAGCCGTCAGAGAGCCATGAGCAGCCAGAGCCGTCAGAGAGCCATGAGCAGCCAGAGCCGTCAGAGAGCCATGAGCAGCCAGAGCCGTCAGAGAGCCATGAGCAGCCAGAGCCGTCAGCCTGCCATGAGCGTCGAGAGCCGTCAGCCTGCATAGACCTGCCAGAGTCCCTCAGCCAGGATCTGCCAGAGTTTATCAGCCGGGACCTGCCCCTTGTCCCGGTGTTGCCCCTTGTCCCGGTGCTGCCCCTTGTCCCGGTGCTGCCCCTTGTCCCGGTGCTGCCCCTTATCCTGGTGCTGCCCCTTATCCTGGTGCTGCCCCTTGTCCCGGTGCTGCCCCTTGTTCCGGTGCTGCCCTTTGTCCCGGTGCTGCCCTTTGTCCCGGTGCTGCCCCTTCTCCTGGTGCTGGCTGTTTATTTAGGGGATGTGAGTTTTAGGGTGGGCATTGGGAGGGGAAGACAAAAACGGGGAGTGACTATGGTGGTGTGGGGACAGCGTCCAGAGCCGGAGCCACCACCATGGTCACCTGCCCACCCAGACCCTCCCCTGGACTTTGTGCTGGTGCGCCCGGAGTTCGCACCTTGAGGGGGGGGTTATGTAACGGTCCTGACCAGTTTTATGTTGTTTTTGTATGTGTAATTGGTCAGGGCGTTAGTTTTGGGTGGGCAGTCTATGTTATCTGTTTCTATGTTGGTTTTGGTTGCCTGGTATGGCTCTTAATTAGAGGCAGGTGTTTTGCGTTCTCCTCTAATTAAGAGTCATATTTAGGTAGGGTGTTCTCACTGTTTGTTGGTGGGTGATTGTCTCCTGTGTCGTGTCGATGTATGTACCATACGGGACTGTTTGGCTGTTCGTTTTCGTTTCGATGTCGTCTGTTTTCCTGTCCGTGAGTTTACGTGTAGTTATGTAAGTTTATGTTCAGGTTTCGTCAACGTCGTTTTCTTGTTTTGTTATTTCGTAAGTGTATTTGTTTTCGTGTTGCCATCATCGTCGTTAAATAAAAGTATGGCTTATTTCCCTGAAGCTGCATTTTGGTCTGATGATCCTTCTCTCCTCTCCTCGTCCGAGGATGAGGAGAGAGACAGCCCTTACACAATTTATAAAAACCTGTTTTTGCTTTGTCGTTATGGGGTATTGTGTGTAGATTGCTGAGTTTTTAATATTTTAAATCCATTTTAGAATAAGGATGTAACGTAACAAAATGTGGAAAAAGTCAAGGGGTCTGAATACTTTCCGAAGGCATTGTGTATATATCTCCCCACTGCAAACTATACATCATACCCTTTTGCCTAGCTACATAAAAATAACATCATATCACCCATCTTAGTACCCCCACCCCACACACACACACACACACTATTCCATCCCCCTGTCTTGTCTGCCCCAGTGGTCAAGGACACCCATATCAGCAGGTGTCAAGGGATGCCCCATCCATCAGAGGGGAGTATGGGTAATGGAAACACCCCGTGACAATGATCATCAGCATTGCAAACAATGGCCCATAAACATCCTCTGACAAGTGATCAACGCAGAGGGAGAGAGGGAGGGAGGGAGGGAGAAAGGGAGGAGAGAGTATATGTGTCTGTTTGTTTGATAGAGATCAGAGAGAAAGAGAGAGAGAATGTATGTGTGTGTGAGTGGAGGCTGCTGAGGGGAAGACAGTTCATAATAATGTCTGGAATGGAGTCAATGGAATGGCATTATTACATGAAAACCATGTGTTTGAACCATTCCATTTACTCCATTCCAGACATTATTATGAGCCATCCTCCCCTCAGCAGCCTCCATTGGTGTGTGAGTTTGTGTGTGAAAGAGAGAGAGAGGGATTGCGTGAGTGTGTTTGAGACAGAGCGACAGAGATGATGGTGAGTAGGGCGTCGCCAGGCAGAGACGGAAAGGGAAATAAATATTGAGGTAGACACCCAGACAGAGTTGGATAGGGAGGGGATGAATGAATTCCTAATCAAAATAACTACTTTCATCGAAGCAC
Source organism: Salvelinus fontinalis (assembly GCF_029448725.1). NCBI lineage: Eukaryota > Metazoa > Chordata > Actinopteri > Salmoniformes > Salmonidae > Salvelinus > Salvelinus fontinalis. Next base: position 34,269,293 of record NC_074696.1, on the reverse strand, counting down.
CCAACAAAACAACACGTTTTTTCTCAAAGCTCTCTGTTCTGTTCTCTTTCTTTAGGTTTTATTCAGGAGTACCCACCACCCCGCTCTTATAATTTTTTAAAACGAATTTCAGATTGAAAACGTTGTTCGCTGTATCTCTAAAACCTAAAATGCAAAAAACTAGGCAATAGTTGTTTTTGTTCCCCCACTACCTAATTGGGCATCAGCAAATGATGCCCAATTAGGAGAAAGCTGAGTATTTCAAAGTAAGAAGGAAGTGTGTTTTTATTCGTTAAGTAGAGCTGTTGTTTTTTCTCCAGTCCAATTTTTTTGTCAGCTGTTTTCTAATACCCCCTCCCCCCAACCACCAGAAATGTAATTAGCCAACATTTGTCTCGGCTTTCCTCTGCTCTCTCTGTTTATCCAAAACGTCAGGAGTGACACTGGCCAATTAGTGCAGTGAAATTGTTTAGCCCTTGCTGCGCTCTGCACTGGAAAACCTAAGTGGGATATTTGCTCTGAATACAGGAGACACATGGGAAGGATGGCTACAAACCAAAAAAAACTATACACGGAGGTGTCACTTTGCCTGAATTTAAATGTTCCTACTTTTTAAAAACTTACTCTCAGGCTGAATGCAAGCTTGACTGTGGATGCTTTGCATTGTGTTGAACGTTGAGGAACAAGTCCTTTTCACCTTTCATTGGGATTCTTTATGTTGTCTGTATATAGCAAACTGACAAAATAGGTTCACTTGTTTTAAAGCTGTATCTAGGAATCCAATAAATTAATTCAAGAAGAAGTTTCAGTAATTGGCTTGGATGCGCTACTAATGATGTTCTGGAATACAAATAAATGAGGATCATTTATTGTTGCCGAAGTTTTAGATCAATTGTGTTTTTTGTTTTTTTCATACAGTTCTATCTTAAAGACAAAAATCCACGCAAAACCACTCATTCCTATAATTGACAGTGTTACATAACACTAATATGTGAGAATAATGTTTTTGGTGAACAAATGTTTCATTTTGTCATTATAATAAGGTTGGAAACAATATGTGAAAATCGTTGTGGAAATCTGTTGCATCTTAAGTCGACTACAAAACCCACAATACAATACTCTCTCTAAGAGCTGGCTGGCTAGCTAGCTAGCAAATGTAGCTACACACAATCATAAGTCAATATCATCATGTGAAGTAGCTAGTGAGCTGTAGAATTGCTTAAACAAGCTGCACTATCAATTAAGGAGTCTACAATCTCACCATGTTCAACCTGCAGATCGATGTGCCTCAAAGAGTGGAGTCTGACATTCGTAATGGCACCATGCAATGCACCCTGTACTGAAGAAGCAGACAAATAGGAGAATTGTGTTAGACTCTCTGATAAATTACACATTTCTCGAGGTATGAATATCGGAAAAAATATGATCAATGGCTCCTTCGAGAGAAGACATCCTCCCTACTTATGACATCAGCCAGTATTTAAATCTGACATGTATGATAGACATTTTCGCGATATAAAAGTTGTATTCCTATTAACTTCCAGTGTAGTGACAGCGGCTTTATCATAATGCTATGTCATCCCGGTGGAATTTCTGAATGCTTGAACGGCAATAGCTCAGATACACCTGAAAACATGAAATGATCCACATCGCTCAGAGATGCACAAAAACAAAAAATGGGGGAATCTTTAATTTAAACGCAAAGGAAAAAATCTAACGGCTGTCATTAATGGTGTATTTTAAATTGACACAGCCATTAATAGCGTCTTCAAAACATCTTTGGAGGCTGTTGTTCAGGGCAAATGACATCTCCCACATTTTTCGAGTGGCTACATGATTGATGTGCTGAATGGAGACGTGCGTTTTGATGCTTTGAAGGCTGGAGGTTTTTGAAGTATATGATTGTGAAGTGCCAGCATATGCTTAGCGAGATAAGTCCTTGGACACGCAGACATCACAGCGAGGGAATCTATTGGAGTTGCTTCCTCGAGTGTCCACGGCGAGTGCTTTTCAAGAACGTTTACTGACTGTCACCGCCGCGTGCCATTTCTTCAAACCGATACTTACACACGCATGGACATCTCGTTCACGCACAGAACGTGAGACAGGCGGAGACAGCTGTCATATAAAAAAGAGCACATGCATACGAAACTTAATTCAATTGAAAAAAATCTGAAAAGAAAGTAGTGAATGGGCTGCTCTATTCAATCAATCAATCAGCGCTGTATACTAGACTTCCTAAAGATAATCCATCTGCTATATGAACACATATTTAGATTGATTTAATACATTTAACAATGTTTACTGTGATCAAATGAAACAGTCTTCACTAGTCATGTTTCAAACATATTCCTTATTGCAGTAGAAATACTGTATCTTGTTCTTGTCCACAGAGGCATTTTAACTGAACAAGGCCCACACCCTGCTTGGCTCTCTGACTTGAATGGAAATAATACAGCAAGTGAAACAAAGACGCTTCAACTCTCTGTGCAAGTTTATTCCTGTACGGCCAACCCATGATGTAAACCAATGTACATCACAACTCACACACACACACACACTTTGCCAAAGCCATCTGATTGTGTTGTGTCTACAGTATGTATTTTTTCCTCTGGTGGATAGAGGATGGGGAAAAGGTTGGACTCTGGACTGTGCTAAGAGAAAAGTCATGAGACGAAAAAGGGCAAGACAAAAAACGTGACATAGATCCAAACCGAACAGACATAAGGAGATTGTTACCATAGAACTTGAATCTAATAATTCAAATGATATGGTTGTAACAGGATCTGAACATCACATTCTCCATAAAAAGATGTTAATAATATTAAATAAATTCATAAATGGGCGAAGTGCTATATCCCTACTGTTGCAATTTCCTGTCAGCCATTTTGTTTGGTTTTAGTGTACGTTTGAACAATGACAACGAGTGGTGAAGTCATGCTGAGAACAAAAAAGATACAACAGCTTAGGATGAGAACAGCATCCGACTGCGCTGTCTTTAATATTGGCGGAGAACTACGCCCCTTGGCGACAGGAGACACCTCCATCAAGCGTTGGAGGCCCCTCGGCTTTTAGCTCGAGGCACTTCGTTACATTTTAGTCATTTAGCAGACACTCTTATACAGAGGGACTTACAGTAGTGAGTGCATACATTTTCTTACTGCTCCCCCATGGGAATCAAACCCACAACCATGGTGTTGCAAGTGCCATGCTCTACCAACTGAGCCACACGGGTCCATCACAATCACAGCGACTCATGTCTCGCTGAGGGCTGATACGGGGCACTCAGGAATAACGTTAGTGTTTATATAAGGGCACGGTGTCTTTTTATATATATAGGTGAAGGAGTCATAGCTCAATAGAAACAATGATAGAATACATGGGGGGAAATACCAGGGGTGGGACCAAGTCATTCTTTTACAAGTCACAAGTAAGTCTCAAGTCTTAGCACTCAAGTCCCAAGTCAAGACCGTCAAGTCTCAAGTCCTAAACTTTGAGGTTCGAGTTCTTAACAAGTCATAATGTGCTCTTCACCAAATGTAATACCATACCATTTCATATTTTTAACAAGAGTAATAGTTAGTATATTACATTCACGCAAATCATGAATGCTTTTAAAAATATCTATATATTTATTACTTTCCAAATAAACGTTATATTTCCATGGAAATACATGGGTAGCCATGAGAAAGACCCCCCCTCCAATAGTGATCGACTATCGAGGATCGCTATGGGGCACAATCGGGCGATGTAGGCTTGTACACAATCGCCCAACCTTAACACACACACACACTGTGTGTGTGGTTACAGTAGGCTAACATATGTCAATGGTTTTAGGAACAGCAGTTACATCAGGCAGGATTTAGACTACCAACTGCCTAGCCAATTGTAGCTCAATCTTGGGTGCAATGATCACGTTCCCGCACTGACTGACTGTGTGGAGGCTCATTGATTTAACGTTACGTTGCCTACATGCTACACTAGTAAAGTTATAAATGATATAGCTGTCGGCTATATTAGCCACGACTTACCGTTCTTTGTGCAGCTTCAAATGTCAAACAAAGTTGAAGCCTCCGTCTGTAATTTTCTTCCCGCATGTTTTGCAAGTTGCAATCCGTTTTTTGTTGATACAGCGTTGTCTTTATATCCGAAAATAATAATTTTGGGTATCATCTTTCCAAGGACCCCATCTGAATTCACCCGCCGATGTTCCTCTGCACTGCCAAGCACAACTTTTTCTCAGCTGGCACAATTTGTTTGGCTGCTGTCCGATTCAAACTGTAATCCGTTAAATGAAGAGTTGATGCTTTGATGCGGTGCACACTTTTTTAATAGCATAATTTTTAATATTTGGGCTTGGGGAGGGTATCAAGTCAGGTCGAGTCAAAAGGCTCAAGTCCAAGTCAAGTCACGAGTCATTGGTGTTAAAGTCAAAGTCGAGTTGCAAGTCATAATTTTTGTGACTTGAGACTGACTCGAGTTCAAGTCATGTGACTCGAGTCCACAACTCTGGGAAATAATCAGATAACAGTTGTAGGGTTTTCTGTTGGCAAATCTATTAATTAATCCACTTCCAACTGAACTGAAGCCCACTGAGCTAAAGCCTAGGCATTAGCTTGAGGAGCTAACTCAAATCCTAAGGTCTCACGCAAGATTATTCCTCACGCAAGCCTGGTTCACTGAACCAACACCGTTACACCAATAGCAGCACCAGAGATATTCATTGACTGCGAATTGAAGTTGAACATAAAGAATCCCATCGACTTTGACATGAATTCTGGTCACAATGGAAAACGACTAACCCAAAAAGAAATTGAAGGCAGGTGGTGGTTGGGCTATGACATGCATATACACACGAACCAACACACACAAACACACACACCGAAGGGTTAAGCATGTGACCTTCTCGCTCCGGTCCGAGACTCGTTCCACCGTAGCAGAGTGTTGACTGTTGACACTGACGCAAGGAGAAAACAAAAATGTCTGAGGGTAAAAAATGAAGGCTGCAGAAAAACCACATCATCATCCACCTCTCTGACATTCTGTAGGGCTTGACCTTACCAGACTGCTGGCTTGTCAGAGGTAGTGTGGAGGGACAGTGGCCTAATCAGGCAGAAGGTCGGTCTGGCAGGCGTTAGCCTGCATCAGCCTGTGGGTATATGCTTGGCCTGAACCTGAGCCATACATTGTAGGGAAAACCATTATGGCCTAATGCAAACCGTATGGAAACACATGTCTAACATTAAAGGAACGTTTTATTTGCTGGATCTCTACCACCCTTCCTAAATGACTATGTCCCCTATATACAGTGCCTTCAGAAACTTTTCACACCCCTTGACTTTTTACACATTTTGTTGTGTTAGAAATTGGAATAAAAATGTAATTATCTTTTTTTTCAACTATCTACACAAAATACTCTGTAATGTCAAAGTGTAAGATTTTTTTTATTTTTTTTTAAAGATTAATGAAAAATAAAACACTAATATATCTTGATTAGATAAATATTCAACCTGCTGAGTCAATACATATACAGCGAGTCTTTTTAGGTAAGTGTCTTTAGGTAAGTCTCAAGTTGGTTGTCATTGCTAGACTGACATTTTTAGGACTTGACATAGATTTTCAAGACGATTTAAGTCAAAACTGTAACTAGGCCACTCAGGAACATTCAATGTCGTGTTGGTAAGCAGCTCCAGCGTAGCTGTGGCCTTGAGGTTTAGGTTATTATCCTGCTGAAAGGTGAATTTGTCTCCCAGTGTCTGTTGGAAAGCAGACTGAACCAGGTTTTCCTCTAGGATTTTGCCTGTGCTAGGCTCTATTCCGTTTCTTTTTATCCCCCCAAGAATACCCATAACATGATGCAGCCACCACCATGCTTTAAAATATGAAGATTGGTGCTCAGTGATAAGTTGTGTTGGATTTGCCCCAAACATAGTGCCTTGTTTTCAGGACAAAAAGTACATTTCTTTGCCACATTTTTTTGCAGTATTACTTTAGTGCCTTATTTGATAAAAGAATGCATGTTTTTGAATATTTTATTCTGTATAGACTTCCTTTGTTTCACTCTGTCATTTATAGTAGGTTCATATTGTCTAGTAACTACAATGCTGTTGATCCATACTTAGTTTTCTCCTATCACAGCCAGTAAACTCGATAACTGTTATAAAATCACCATTGGCCTCATGGTGAAATCCCTGAGCTGTTTCCTTTCTCTGAGTTAAGAATGATGCCTGTATCTTTGTAGGATGCCTGTATTTTTGTGACTGGGTGTATTGATACACCATCCAAAATGTGCCCTTCTTTGTGAAGACATTAGAAAGACCTCACTGGTCTTTGTGATTGAATGTGTGTTTGAAATTCACTGCCTGACTGAAGGACCTTACAGATAATTGTAAGTGTGGGAGAGATGAGGTAGGTAGTCATTCAAAAATGGTGTTAAACATTATTATTGCACTCAGAATCCATGCAACTTATATCTGTGACTTGGTTTATGTGACTTGGTAAGCAAATGTTAACTACTGAACATATTTAGGCTTGCCATAACAAAGGAGTTGAATACTTATTGACTCAAGACATTTCAGTTTAACATTTTTTTATTAATTTGTAAACATTTCTAAAAACAGAATTCCACTTTTACATTGTAGGGTATTGTATGTAGATCAGTGGCACAAAATCTAAATTGAATCAATTTTAAATTCAAGCTGTAACAACAAAATCTGGAAAAAGTCACAAAGGGTTTGAATACTTTCTGAAAGCAGTGTATATTCTTCAAAGGTCATAGCAGATTTTTTTTTGTATGGGTCTGCTTTGAAATTAAACAAACCTGCAGAACATCTAGGTCATATTTTACGCATTCAACTTTTTTCTCTCCCTCATTTAATTTAGATCCGAACGTGCGAGTCAAATTCAGAGGCGTCTCTGAGGATGTGAAATACCATTTAGAACAGTATTATAAAAATATTATTGACCTTTGCGATACTGTGCTACTGGATGTCCAGCATAGGCCCTCATTGGGTTCACCCGGCACAGAATATTATTAACATATGCCAGTCTTAATAAATGTTCTTTGTCACTTTATGAAAAAATGTAAGTACAACTATATAGCTTTTATGACCCTGTAAAGGTGAAGGCAGCACATTTTTTCATGCACCATGAACTTTTGGAGACGAGCTGCAATAGGTTAAGTAATTAATTTCTACTCGCTGCCAAACCGGCGCTATATATTTTCTCCTTCCTTTTCCATCTTTAGTTGACTCTTGCTTTTTGTTACCCTCTTCGAGGAATGATAGGGGTTTTCAGGAGGTTTTAGTGTGCGTGTGTAGAAGTGTGTGTGTCTTGCTAGAAGATGGTGCTTGAAGATGGTGCTGCCCCGATGCCACTAGATCCCACTGCTGCCACCAGATGTAGTAGCAGTGTGTCTATGTGTGTGTGTGTGCGTGTGCGTGCGTGTGTGTGTGTATCACAGGGTGTATGTTTACATTGTGTTTGTTTGTTCTGTATGTGTAATAGGAACTGAAAGTTCTCAGATTAGGATTGTTGACCAAAACATATAATTTTTTCTTTGACATTTGTTTGAACCTTTTTAGGTCCGTGGAGAAGAAATGGGGACAAAACCAAACATGGATCAAAGACGCAAAACTAGTGGTCCAAACACCAGGCCAGAATGGCATTGATTTGGGACCAGTAGGAGGCCAGTCGCTTCAGGCTAGGTATTGCTCTGCACATATCAGAGAAGTAGGAAACGGCTCTTTTGTTTTCCCCTAGGATAAGTACTATGTCCAATTCCAAATCAAATTGGCTGGAGCTAAACCCTGCACCGACACTGGCCCTCAGGTTAAGATTGCTCACCCCTGGGTTAGGGACTATAATAGTCACATTCTTCAATATCGTGTTCATCTTTCTACAAGTCAATGACAATATTGACACTGGTAAAAGGCCCAAACCCATTCATTTTTTCAGTAGATTATTCTCAGTGGGCAGTCCAGTATGAGAGTGTTTGAAAAAAACCATCAGTGCAATAATCAATAACAATGTATTACTAGAAAAATAAGAAGAATTATGAAGAACACAATAAGTAAGTAAGCAAGCATACTATATACAGGGTCAGTTCCAATACCATATTTACAATGTGCAGGGATACTGGAGTGATGGAGATATATATATATATATATATAGGGGTGAGGTGACTAAGCATCAGGATAGAAGATAAACAGAGTAGCAGCTTCTTGCATGTGAGTAGGTGTGCAGATGTGTAGAGTCAGTATATGTAGGTGCATATTATGTTGAGAGAGCAAATTATGGAGGGAGTGTTTGTGTGTGTGTGTTGGAGTGACAGTGTGTGTGAGTGTGAAGGGCCCTGTGAGTGTGCATAGAGACAGTGCAATTTACTGAAATAAAAGGTCAATAGCGATACAAGGTAAACTTGGTCCGTGTAGCTATTTTGTTAGCTATTTATCAGTCGTATTGCTTGGGGATAGAAGCTGTTCAAGAGCCTGTTGGTTTCAGACTTGATGCACCGGCACCACTTGCCGAGCGGCAGCAGAGAGAATAGTCTATGGCTTGGGTGGTTGGAGTCTTTAACCATTTCCCGGCCCTTCTTTTCACATCGCCTGATATAGAGGTCCTGGATGGCAGGGGGCTCGGCCCCAGTGATGTACTGGACTGTCCACACAACCCTCTGTAGTGCCATGCGATCGAGGCCGGAGCATTCCAAGCAGTGATGCAGCCAGTCAATATGCTCTCAATGGTACAGCTGTAGAACCTTTTCAGGATTTGGGGGCCCATGCCAAACTTTTTCAACCTCCTGAGGGGGAAGGGGCACTGTCGCGCCTTCCTCACGACTGTGTGTGTGTGTGTGTGTCGTAGGTGAACAGGGAGTACAGGAGGGGACTAAGCACATGCCCCTGTGGGGCCCTTGTGTTCACAAAGCAATATGTTATTTGGAGTTACATACTTCCTTCAAAGTCAGTCAACTCAGTGGATTTATTTAACCTGACGTCAGCTGTTATAACTGCTTACAACAACAGTTGTTATGTCTGGCTTTATGACAAGCATACCGTGTTACCAATGCTTTAGAAAACAAGGGATTTAAGAAGCCACTATGACATTGTTTTCTCTGAACACTGAAGTAAGAAACTCAGTTAATTAAATACAAATTCAAATGGAATATGCCATTCAAGTAGCACACATAGAAAGCTTAATTATTTGTTGAAGACACGTATCTTGATAATTGAAGGAGTAATTATTGAAACCTGCCTGACATCTTCTTTGTGTGAAAAAGGGATATCGTTTTGCTCTGCTTCCTGTGATAATTGCTTCCTGATGAGCATTTTTAATCTTCATTTCTCCTTTTCCACACATTTTTCTCACCATTCTTTCTTCACAAGCAAGATTACATTTTTTATCCCCAAGGTCTTTTAATTAGTGTAACGAGCTCTCGATTCACAAATGTTTCGAAGCGATTAAAATACGTTGTGCTTTACTATTGATCAGTCAACACTACTATTCTATCCCACGCCTAAAGTTATTCTGGGTAATCACTGTGTTCTGCTTCACACAAGATGGCTTATAAATATCTAAGTAAGCAACAAAACAAAAAAAAGAGTACCAGACTGAATCAAAAATATTGTTCTCTACTGTATCATATTGACATGTATTCTACTGTATTGTGTGATATTGTATTTGTACGTATATATCCAACTTAACATCTGCCGTTTATGACATTTCCATCAAATGAAGGTTGCATTGCACGATCTAACTGCACCTTTTCTCCTACTGTGTGTGTATGTTTTCACTAGGCACTAAAGGCTTTGTTCTCTCTCACCAGCGATACCCCGCCGCGACTTTCATTTGGCTCACAGTGTGTATCACTCGTTAATTAGATAAGCGTACTCGCACAACTTGGCTCTTATTTTCTATGGGCCACAATACCTGGATAAAGGCAGCACCACTATGACGTGAACAGCCACTCAAATTCAGCTTGACACAAATTACCACCGTCTTTAAAGTTGACTTCGTTACCTTTCATCAGCCCTCCTGCTGCTATGGAGTAATGTTCATGTTTTTGGACATCTGAAACGCAAGTGTTTTTTCATCATGCAAAACGTCTCGTCAATTATTTGCTTTCTTTCAGTAGTGGACTCAGGTGAACTATATCGTATAAAGCTATTGAAAACGTAACTTCTAACAACCTCTAACTAGACTCATTTCTGGCCTATCTGGACATGTTTGGTCATCAAGTGTAACAGAGGTGATTCGATGAACTGTGCTCACGTGATGAGTAACATTGTCTGAGACCTGAAGACGTGTTAGCTCCCTGAGTTAATTAATCCCTAGGCTTTAGTTCAAAGGGCTCATACAGTCTTGTGGTGCGTGATACCTGGGTTTGAACCCCAGTTGGTCACATTGGTTCCATGACTCAAATGGGTCTCTGCACAGAGGAGGTCAAAGGGGGGTGAAATGTAACAGAAGTCGTTCGGTGAACCAGACTTGCATGATGAGTAACCTTTTCTGAAACCTGAAGACTTGCGTTAGCTCCCCGAGCTAATGTCCAGGCCTTAGCTCAATAGGCTAACACATGAAACCCACAGATACTTGTGATTCAGTGCAAATATTTTCCCTCTCTTTCTCCATTTTTACCTCATGGATAAAAACAAATGCATTGAAAACCTGAACAACAATAGGCCTATCATCCAACAGATCGTACACCTCTCAGGTGTTAAAAGCATTGTGGTAGAGTACCATTGTTACGTCCACGTGCTCCTGACATGTCAATGTCAAAGCCGGTGGAGCACTTGAGACCAGACCTCTGTTTGAAAAGTACAGGGAGTGGAAGGGTGTGTGTGTGTGTGTGTGTGTGTGTGTGTGTGTGTGTGTGTCTGTGTGCAGGGGGAGAGAGGCAAAGTGACATTTGAGGGGCACTTTACAGAACCGGCGGCAGCCAGAGATCTTCGGTATCACCTAAAGAGCCTTTGTCAGTCATTGGAAAGCTGTCACCTTTCAGGGGGAACAATATCGCAGGGGACTGGCTGACAGGTAGGAATTAATGAGAGGTGTATGACAGTGGACCCCGGCGTTGTTACTGTGTGTGTGTGTGTGTAGAATGAGTGAGGCCCTTTGTCTCAAGAGGATGGGTCCCCTTCAGGGATACAGCCATCAATCTAATGCAGGAAGAGGAGGAAGGAGGAAGAGAAAATATATGTTTTCTTTAGAAAAGGGAGGAACACGTTTCCCTTCTGAAATGGTCTTCCAAAAACAGTGCCAGTCAAAAGTTTGGACACATCTACTCATTCAAGGGTTTTTCTTTGTTTCACTATTTTCTACATTGTAGAATATTAGTGAAGACATCAAAACTATGAAATAACACATATGGAATCATGTAGTAACCAAAAAAGTGTTAAACAAATCAAAATATATTTTATAATTGAGATTCTTCAAAGAATCCATCTGTAAGGGCTGTCTCTCTCCTCATCCTCGGACGAGGAGAGGAGAGAAGGATCATCAGACCAAAATGCAGCATTCGGGAAATAAGCCATCTTTTTATTATTAACGACGATGGCAACACGAAAAAACAAAACACTTTCAAATATACAAAACAAGAAAACGACGTTGACGAAACCTGAACATAAACTTACATAACTAAACGTAAACTCAGGGACAGGAAACAGACGACATCAAAATAAACGAACAGCCAAACAGTCCCGTATGGTACATACATTCGACGACACAGGAGACAATCACCCACAAACAAACAGTGAGAACACCCTACCTAAATATGACTCTTAATTAGAGGAGAACGCAAAACACCTGCCTCTAATTAAGAGCCATACCAGGCAACCAAAACCAACATAGAAACAGATAACATAGACTGCCCACCCAAAACACATGCCCTGACCTAAACACATACAAAAAACAACATAAAACAGGTCAGGACCGTTACACCACCCTTTGCCTTGTTGACAGCTTTGCATACTCTTGGCATTCTCTCAACCAGCTTAATGGGGTAGTCAACTGGAATGCGTTTCCATAAACAGGTGTGCCTTGTTAAAAGTTCATTTGTGGAATTTCTTTCCTTCTTAATACATTTGAGCCAATCAGTTGTGTTGTGACAAGGTAGGGATGGTATACAGAAGATAGCCCTATTTGGTAAAAGACCAAGTCCACTTTATGGCAAGAACAGCTCAAAGAAGCAAAGAGAAACGACAGTCCATCGTTATTTTAAGACATGAAGGTCATTCAATGCAGAAAATGTAAAGAACTTTGAAACTTTCTTCAAGTGCAGTCGCAAAACCCATCAAGCGCCATGATGAAACTGGCTCTCATGAGGACCGCCACAGGAAAGGAAGACCCAGAGTTACCTCTGCTGCAGAGGATAAGTTCATTAGAGTTACCAGCCTCAGAAAATGCAGCCCAAATAAATGCTTCACAGAGTTCAAGTAACAGACACATCTCAACATCAACTGTTCAGAGGAGACTGCGTGAATCAGGCCTTCATGGTCGAATTGTTGCAAAGAAATCACTACTAAAGGACACCAATAAGACGTAGATGTGTCCAAACTTTTGACTTGCTTTGGCCAAGAAACACGAGCAATGGACATTAGTCCGGTAGAAATCTGTCCTTTGGTCTGCTGAGTCCAAATTTGAGATTTTTGGTTCCAACCGGTGTGTCTTTGTGAGACACAGAGTAGGTGAATGGATGATCTCCGCCTGTGTGTTTCCCACCTTGAAGCATAGAGGAGGAGGTGTGATGGTGTGGGGATGCTTTGCTGGTGACACTGTCGTTTATTTATTTAGAATTCAAGGCACACTTAACCTGCATGGCTACCACAGCATTCTGCAGCGATACGCCATCCCATCTGGTTTGTTCTTAGTGGGACTATCATTTGTTTTTCAACAGAACAATGACCCAAAACACACCACCAGGCTGTGTAAGAGGTATTTGACCAAGAAGGAGAGTGATGGAGTGCTGCATCAGATGACCTCCACAATTACCCGACCTCAACCCAATTGAGATGGTTTGGGATGAATTGGACCGCAGAGTGAAGGAAAAGCAGCCAATAAGTGCTCGCATATGTGGGAACTACTTGAAGATAGCTGGAAAAGCATTCCAGGTGAAGCTGGTTGAGAAAATGCCAAGAGTGTGCAAAGCTGTCATCAAGGCAAAGGGTGGCTAAAAATAAATCTATTTTTTAACACTACTTTGGTTACTACATGATTCCATATGTGTTATTTCATAGTTTTGATGTCTTCACTATTATTATAATATGTAGAAAATAGTAAAAGTAAAGAAAAACCCTTGAATGAGTAGGTGTGTCCAAACTGCTGACTGGTACTGTATATACCTTTTGTATTTGAGCTACAACAGAGACCAATGAAGGAGTTTTAGGAAATCAATTAAAATCCAGTTAATTCTCTGAATTGAATTGTTGACATCTGATTTGACATTAATCTTGATGGGTTGGGTTCACCCATGTCAGAGTACAACTAATGCAACCACCTATATTCTCAACCCCGGCATGCACTGTAAATGGGGTCAGGCAGTTCAAATCAAGACGTTCCAAGCAGTCCAATTCAAACCCTGTCCATTTCACATCATCAGTCGTCATTGTATCACTTCTGTGTGTTAGTTCAAATGCTTCACATCAATGTAATATACACAAGATGACGTTAGCTGCTTCAGCCGTTATTCCAGTGCTACGCTGAAATGACTTGAGCTCAATTTCTCACAGTCCCACTGACTTGAGCTGTGAACATGAAGCAATCAAGAGAGTTGCTCTCACCTCTGCTCACAGTGCCATCGAGACTAAATAAGAATAAGTGCAAATCATACTGGAGCAACTGAGGCACCTCAAACACAAAGACTTATTTTTTTCTGTGTGTGCATGTGCGTGCATGTGGTTGTATACGTGTGTGTCTGATTGTCTGCCTGTGTTTGCGTGTGCGCGCATATGTGCCTGGGTGTGTTCGTGTGTTCGTGTACATGTGTTTGTGTGTTGATGTAATAATCTGTGTTCTTCTCCACGTTACACAGTTCTCCATCGCAGTAAATGAGTTCTGTCAATGTTTCTGCATCTCAATTACAGCCGGGAGACAATAGGCAGCAGTGGCGGAGGATGTCGGGGGAAAGAAAGGGAGGCGGTTGTTTTGTCACTGCCGCCACCGCTGCGTCAAAGCCACCGTGTTTGATACTCTGACTGCTCTCACCCTCTCACTCATGTAAAACCTGGCGTCAACATCACTGTGGAAAAGAAATAGAAACTCCCTACATCCAGCCTTAAACATTTTAATCACAAATGTTGGGCTTTGATAATAGATCGATTGAAGCAGAATCATTCCCAAGGGACGCTTTTGTAATCAAATCACAGCCACTTTTACACATAATCTTTGTTTACTCAACCCTACTATCCGAGAACTCACATTCTGAAAACTCGAAGCAGCAACATGAAAAGGCTACCTACTATTCTTACAATGCCCTGGACCAGTGTTCCTTATAGGATGCTTCCTCCTTTGGGGACCAGTTACATTAAAACTAACACTTGAGGACTGTCCTCATCAGTGTCAGCTAACCATCTAAGGTCATTTTGTGTTATATTAGTTATATAGCCTTGCTGGTCATATATAGCTACGACAATGACCCAAATAGTATTACTTTTCACATTCTGCCATTGGCTAGACCCTCTGCTACTTCACACACAACCTCCTAAAAGCAGCTACCCACGTCTGGGGTGATGGGAGGAAAACGTTTCCTCAACATAAAATCAACATCATTTTTTTTCTGCCAGACAGCAACTTTTGAAGACAAACAAACAGGACGTAAAAATCAGAAAGATTGAATGAAAGAAAAGAATAGACATGGTAGCTAGGTGCAAAAGAGGAGGGAGGGGTGATGGTTGAAAGAAAGGTAATACATTCAGACGGAGAGATGTTGATTTAAATAAGTCAACCTCGCCGTGTGTCTATTTTCAGCGGGGTTGACGAGACGAGCCAAAAAGAAAAATAACGAGAGAAAAAAAGAGAGAAGAAGAAGAAGAAAAAGCCTTCACCGAGTTGAGTTTATCAGCTTGGCACCTGCTCCAGAACATTCTTGATGAAGCAAAGGTTGTCTTCATTAGGCGCATTAATATTCATGACACATGGTAATTTTGACACAGAAAAGGTCTCGGTAACCTTTTCGCGTGTGAGAATTTTTTACTTCTCAAGGAAATTACAGTCCGGCAATGACTTAATTAATGCCTGCTTTCTTGGCCTGGGCTTGAGGACCTGTCAGTTTGGCACTGCGCGGGCTGTCAGGCAACGCCGAAGGCTCGGAGAGAGAAGGATTGAGGGAGAGGAGGCGGAGGCGGAGGTGGAGGAAGAGAGGGGGTTAGAGACAGACGATGGGTGTACACATCTTTGCCCGCAGAACAAGGCCATGCATTTTAACCGCTACTGATTTATTTACCATTGCTTACTCTTTCACTCTCTCTTTCTCCTCTCGTTCGTTCTCTCTCCCTCTCTCCCTGTCTCTCATGACTCTCCCTATCCCTATTCTCTTCATCCTTCTCTGTCTTTCTGACCTTCACAGAGTTCGTTCTTTCCAAGCGAGCTTGATAGAAGAGTTAACCAAGTAAGCATTTTGGAACAACCACCACATTATCGTGTCCACATTTTAGAAGAAAGGAGAACATTGGAAAACATATTTTGATAAAACACTTTGCCATGTATTCAGCCATTCTTTAATGTCTGCAGGTCAGGTACACAGATAGCTATGGATCTGGTACTATGATGGAATTTTGATTGTAACTCTTCCGGTGGTTAACTTGTGAGATCTTTATAGTTGTATGTAGGCTTTGTATAAAACATTCAAACTGCACATATTCATGTTTTATGGTTGTGTTTTGTTTGATTTGAATGACTTCCACAAGTATTTGTGATTGAAACATCTTCCCGTAGGCCTGAGGAAATTCTGCCTCGACAGACTACGGCTCTTTCTCTTGAGAAGGATGAGGAGAGAGGACGCAAGGAGTCAAGGAAAGACTAACTGAACCTAGATAAGACCCCTAGTCATACTAACTTGTCTGGCTACATCAGGTGAGTGACATCCATCAGCTTTTTTTTATTTGTTGTTGAGTTGTCCATTGACACTATTTTTGTACCCAACATTTGAACCTCTCCCGAGATGGCGGTAAAGATGGTATTAAATGGAAACATTATACATCCAACCTACATCCATCTCTGTTTGTGTCTTTGTCTACATCAAACCAAGCAACACACTGCAGCCTGTGAAAACTGGTTTTCACCAGTGAATCATGGCATGTCTGGCCAGCATCAGCCGGTAAAAAATGTGAACATAAGGTAGCATTTCCTTTATCATGTCCCATAAAAAGAGCAATTTGCCGGAGCCCTTGTAGCACAATATGGAAGGCGGTGTGTTTCCCTGATAATGTAGAGATGACAGATCGTTCCATACTGGGAGGTTTCTTTCTGTTTGTGTTGCTTATGTAATAAATTGTGAGGAAAGAGGAAGAGAGAGACCCTGAACAAGAGAGATAGATAGAGAGGGAGGGAGGGGGAGAGATAGAGGGGGAGATAGTGAAACATAGGAGGTGAAAGGAGGAGGAAAGGGAAGGATAGAGGGAGGGAGAGGAGAGAGAGTCCTGAAACCTATATTCACTCCTTCCAAACACAAAGAACCCTTTTGTTATACCCATAAACACACATGGGCAGACACACACCTTCATGTTAACAATCCAACACACATCCACACACACTAATGATGTGTTGTGAATATCTGGGTATAATCTGAAGAAATGAAAGATGATAGACTACTTACAATACTCCCAACAGAGTGCACTCCCATCAAAGAGGATTCTCTCTCTCACACACACACACACACACACACACACACACACACACACACACACACACACACACACACACACACACACACACACACACACACACACACACACACACACACACACACACACACACACACACACACACACACACACACACACACACACAGAGAGAGAGAGAAAGAGAAAACAGGACTAAGTAGTAGGTAATAATATGGTGCTTGAAAATAAACCGTTCTAAAGGTATAAAAAGGATGAGGTGTTAAAACGGATCTCAAGGACAGAGATAATTGGTCTAGAGATGATTCTCCTCGAGCTAGCTAAACAGGGTCATATTCATGAGAGCACATCGTAGCAAAATATTTGCAATGGAAACCAAAAACAGGTGTCTAATCTATGTAAATTGACTGTATATCAATTGATTTGTCGCTTGCAATTTCTACAACGATTATTACACATTCAAATAAAAATTATTTCTAATTCATATCCATCATTTCAACAACTACTTCATATGAAAACTGCCACAGATCCATTCATATGGAATCTTGAAAATTCTACACCAATTATTTTTTTGTAACATTTACATACACACAAGTCCCCTCATGTCATGGTTTGAGTTTTATCTGACACAAATCTATTGTCACACTATAAATATTAAACTTTTGTACAGATGAAATAATTCCTAACGAACACATATGCCTTGGGCTGTATATGCATGTGTCAAGCGTGGGTTTTATAAATATGTAAATTGTGTTGTCGGAGATTTTGCCAATGATCAGGTGTGCGCCCGTGTCTGTGTGCATGTGCAGCATACCTTCTGCTCAAGAACTCCTCAGTGTCTCTGTCAAGTCTGCCTTGTCAGGACAGACTGTGTTGCTTTGATCAAGCTCGTCGGTCAAAGTGAAACCTGCCTGGACGAGCATGTGGTTGCAAGTCAAATAATGTGTATGTGTGTGCTACTTGCAGGTATTGTGTAACTGTAGCCCGAATACAATGTTCCTTAATACAGTGTGCCTTCATACGTGCACAATGTTGCTCCTCGAGGCTCATCATGTGTAGAGGTTTTCATTCAAATCCACGTCCTTCAACCAAAGGCGTTATGTTATGCACCTAACAATGTGGATATGGAAACATGTCACTGTTGCCAAATGCACATTCACAATGATTATAACTTCAACGCTGCGCAGCTTCAACTACTGTACAGTATGCATTAAAGTAGCGTTAGTCAACAGATCAATTTGAGTGACTAGGGACGGGTGCAGCTATATAGACCAAGACGTTAGTTCCTAAAATGATTAAAAGACTTCCATCTCAAAAGCTACCGAGAGTCTTGTCTGGCTGGTATTTTTCGCTACTTACACACACAGTCAGACTGGCTTATAAATGCACATGCTGACAAACACACACATGCAATTCATTCCCATTTCACTCCTTGATCCATTCATGCAAACTCAAATCCGTTGTCAAGTCCAAGTTCTGTTTTGGCCTTCAAGCTCTGGAACGACGCAAAGAGATCTGATCTAACGACCAACCAGAGGGACTCGTGTCTGATGCAACTCTTGCACTGAGCACCATCAGGCGTCCACTCTACCGAACCACACCAACAAGTCGGCTTTGTCTTATTATTTTTACATCAGGAGTGTCTCTCTCTAATATACAGTCCAATGGCACGGGAGATGACCTGTGGCAGAGTGCAACATTTTGTCCAAAATTGAGATCTGCACATGTAACTGGAATTTCCCCCCAAAGTCTCCCATTGACAATGCTTGATTTAGGTGAAAGTCAGAGTTATGTGTGCAGATCTCAAGTTAGTATTCGGCCAATGGAGAATTAAAGCCAGTGAGAACATCTGTCAATCCTAGAATAACATAATGGTGTCTCAATTATCTGGATATGACAAACAGTGAGGAGATGGTAGTCTCATCACACTTGCTACCTATGAAACATAACTGCCAAGTTCACTAAATGAATTGAGTTGTGTTAACTCAAACAACTGCACAAGTTTTTTGAACAAATCACAAATGTATGTACACTCACTTCACATCTCTCTCCCACTTCCTCTGTCCATACCTCTCTACTCTTGTCTGCTTCTCATTCTCTCCACCGACCCTTCTCGGTCTCTGTTTGTCGCTTTCCACTTCTCTGTCCTTTCTTCATATCCCCCTTTTCCATTTTTCTCTGAAGACTCATTTCTCCATCTCTCTCCCTCCCTCTCTCTTTCTCTCTCTTGATAACCTTGTCTCCCTCCGTCAGTTGCCAGTGTTACAATATTCATTGCACGGTCCCCCATAGTAGCACCTCACATTTAGCTCTTTTTTGAAATGTACGACACGTCCACTCTTTCATTCTCTCGTGTCTTCCAACCGCTCTTCTATTTGTCCTGAACACCCTCTCCCTGTTCTTTCTCGCCATCTGTTTTTTTACTTAAGTATGTCTGGTCCCCCCTTTATGCCCTCTCTCCTTTGTCTTATTCCAGTCCTCTATCTGTCTTTCCCTCTCCCCACCTCCCTCTCCCTCTCTGCTATATGTATCTATCTCCAGATAGATGCTGGTCCCATCTGTACTTCTTCTTGTGACATTCCTATGGGGGTAGGCAGGTGTGTGTGTGTGTGTCCGTGCGTGCGTGCATGTGTCTGTGTGTGTGTGGGTTGCTTACGGATTCAAGAGCCACAGCCCATCTTGCTCGGCCATCCATGGATCAAAGTGACACTTGGTTAGCATCAGCACATTATGAACTATGGCCGCCTGCCACAACGGACACATTGTTCCCCTATCCTGATATGGACAATATAAAAGACCCCGCGAGCCGAATGCCGACAGCTTATATCAATCTTATCACTCCTGCGCACTCCTGGGTTCACATAGTATTTGTTAACTTTCAAATTCTTCAGGCGTTTGATTGAGCCTGTCTGAAGGGCATTTTAACTTTTGGGACTACTCCATTGGTCCCATTGCGCCATGCAAGCTCAACCAAGTGCAGCTAAAGTATTTGCAAGGGAACAAATCCTATTTGAACCGAGATTTCTAACACTCCTGCTCTGTGCTGGAGTGAGGTGTGGAGAGAAGGAGTGCTAGGAGAAATGGGATGATCAGATGGAGGTTAGGGTTTCTTCCCTCCTTCTAAAAGTCACCTGTTCTATGTTCACACATGATCAGTCACTTACTATTGAATTATGCCCTGGTGTAATGTGAATGATATGAAGTCAGTTGTCGAGCAAGCTGGATCTGATATTCCTCACAAATGAGGCCACTCGATAGTCTAAGTTTGGACATGGTCGCTACATGATCACCAAGGGGGTGGCATTAAAGGGGAGATCTGAGAAAATGGATAGGTTGACATCAGTCATTTTAATCACCTACTTCATTATTCAGTGAAGAGATGTCACCTGCTCTTTCATACAGTAGTTTTGTATGGGGCGTTGGAAGGGTGTTGAGTTGAAGTGCCAGTTGGTCAAGGGCTCCAAGGGGACCATGGAGGGCCAGGTTCCCCCAAAGCCTTATTATTTTTGGGATGGAGGTAAGAGGGTCTTTCTACAGGTCTCCCTATAACAATAACAAATGTACGCATTTTGCTTATATGTTGGTAAATGAGGACCACTGTATATATTGTAAGCTAATACCGTAGGCTAGCCAGGTACAATTAATAAAGGACATTGACGTCATGTAATAAACATATGCCAATACACATGGAAAGTGGATGTGCATTGATGCACCTCACAATAGTAAAATGTCAACCCAATTGGAGACACTGTCATTTTTGGAGACAGGTTATTATTGACAAGACAGTGCTACTGTACCTAGCAAAAGTTTGTAGAAGCGATTGCCAACTAACTGTAAACAATTAGCTGTCTAGCTATGCATCATGGCTAACTGTGAGGTGAAATAATTCACTTATTTACCTTTAACTAGCCACCACAAATCTCTTTGCGAGCAAGCTAGACGGAGTCTCCAAAACAGCAAGGTGTCTCCAGCAATGATGACTTTTTGACGTTCTGTGACGTCTCCATTTTCCAAGCGGAAATCTGAAGGCTTTTCACTAGCACCGTAGCATTTTCTTTACCTATTGTCAACAATAAGGGCAGCTTATCAGACGTTGAATCCTTCAGTATTAGTCAATAAACTATGACCTAGTTAACGGAACTCTTCTCTTCTTTTCAAAGTGACAGAAGCTTCCTGAAACTGGTTTATGAGGACGTTGCGGTCCCTGTAGTCAGAGAAGCCATGGTACTTCTTAATGCCACAGTGTGACGCATTACTGTCACCTAGCATGTCACTCCTGTCCGTCATCCACACTGCCTAAGTGGAGGGGGGCACCCACATGTGTCACTAACACTCCCATATTACAGCAACCTCCAAGTATGCTAATGGCCTAGCTAATGCAGGGGGTATTCACTGGTGGATAAGACAGAGGGGCACACACACACACGCATGTCCAACCACACACACATACACACACACAATCACATTTATTTATAAAGTCCTTTTTACATCACAAGTTGTCACAAATTGCTTAGACAGAAACCCAGCCGAAAACCCCAAACAGCAAGCAATGCCGATTTAGAAGCACGGTGGCTAAGAAAAAAAACCCTGAAAGGCAAGAACCTAGTAAGAAACCTAGAGAGGGACCAGGCTCTGAGCGGTGGCCAGTCCTCTCATGGCTGTGTTGATGGAGATTCTAAGTGTACATGGTCAGATCGTTCTTCAAGATGTTCAAACTTTCATAGATGACCTGCAGGGTCAAATAATAATCACAGTGGTTATAGAGGGTGCAACAGGTCAGCACCTCAGGAGTAAATGTCAGTTGGCTTTTCATAGCCGAGCATTCAGAGGTCGAGAACAGCAGGTGGGGAGAGAGAGAGAGAGAGAGAGAGAGAGAGAGATTGGAGAATTAGAGGGAGCATACCTAAGAACACACAGGTAACCAGATAAGACAGGAGAATTACACCAGATGTGACAGGCTGACCCTAGCCCCCCGGCACATAACTAACTTTGGACCTGTCCAAAGTTACCCCCGGACAGGGCCAACCAGGCAGGATATAAACCCCACACACCTTGCCAAAGCACAGCGCACACACCTCCGAAGATGTGGATGTCGATTAAGGCAGCCCCCCGAAAGGGGTTGGGTTAAATGCGGAAGACACATTTCAGTTGAAGGCATTCAGTTGTACAACTGACTAGGTATCCCCCTTTCCCTTTCCCAATATCAACAGACCACTACTACCCATAGACAAGGCCGAGTATAGCCCACGAAGATCTCCCCCACTGCACAAGCTCGACGGGGCACAAAACTGGACAGGAAGATCATGTCAGTGACTCAGCCACACACACACACACACACACACACACACACACACACACACACACACACACACACACACACACACACACACACACACACACACACACACACACACACACACACACACACACACACACACACACACACACACACACACACACACACAGCAAGCTAATCATGACACACTCATTCATTCCATATTCACATTCATGTTCCCAAGTTCAAGTACACACACGTACCGTATTTCTGCTGTTACAGTGAAACGCTATTATCGCCTCCAAAAACGTGTATCAATACTGAAACAAGAACCTGACTTCCCTAGATCCCTAGACACCCGGGATTCAGTACAACTCCGACTGTGCAGCTTAAAGGGATTGTGTTTGAGCGATGGTGAACTGGATATGTTGACTGAATAAGCGTCAATCAAACGGGAGCGAGACGCTTGTCTGTTCCCAGCTTATTCTGTTGTGTTGTTCCCTCAGGAGCCTATCTCCAATCATCAGTGCCAGGCAACCACTGTATGCTCCCGAGGGGGGTCCAAATATCTGGGGAATCAGGCTTCATTTAGCCCTCGAGAGCCTCTCTCACCGTCTCTCTCTTCCTCTCTTTGGCTGACTAAAACTCTTTCTTTTTTGCTTTCCTTTCTCCTCCTTTATCTGGTTCTTCCCCTTTTTCTTTCCATTTACTGTGTGTGAGACTCACTCTCGCTCATATTAGTCCTCTATCTTTTTTAACTCTCTCACCATTCCTTAAATACAAACACTGTTCCTCTATCCCCCTCTTTGTTTCTACCCCTCTTTATTCACACCTTCTTCTCCTCTACTTATTGTGGATATCCCCGTTTCCCTTCATCTCTCCCTTTCTGTTTCAGTCTCTTTCATCCTCTCTCCCCCTCACACCCACATGCAGTCCCTCCCTCCTTCCTCTCCTCTCTCTCCTTCTCTCCATTCCTCCCTCTATAGTGGGGCCCCAAACAGACTCAGAGCGAGATAGTCACAGATAACGGCGGGGGGATAAAGAGTGTTGTAATACTGGAGTCGCCTGAAGCTCAGCCCCTAGCTCCACAAAGGCCTCCCCGGGGAGGAGAGACGATGAGGGGGCCGCCTGTGATCCGCGTGTTGGCTCCGCTTACTGGAGTGGATTAGAGTCAGTCAACTGAAGGAATGGAGGGAGAGGAATGGAATGGGCGAGAAAGAGAGAGAAGTGTGGGGGAATGGGAAAGAGAGAGCAAAAGCGAGATAATTGGGGGAGTGGAAGATAGAGAAAGAACAGGGGAGAATGGGAAAGAGAGAGAAAGAGGGAGAGACAGAAAAATAGTGAAAGAGAGAGATTGAGACGTTTTACTTTTTGAAAGCACTCTTTGGCAACAGATGAAGGAGGGCATTCAAAGACTGGTGGAAGAGAGAGAGACAGAGTGAAGAAAAGTAGGTAGATTAAAATATATTAATTAATTTGTAGTATCAAGACACACTTGCCCACCTAATAGATACACAAAAATGTGTAGGTGTGTGCGTGCCTGTGTGTGATGGATTTGGAACTCCTAAGTGGTTAGTTCATTGCTAGATGACTGACAGAGAGTGAGTGAGTGAGTGAGTGAGTGAGTGAGTGAGTGAGTGAGTGAGTGAGTGAGTGAGTGAGAGAGAGAGAGAGAGAGAAAGAAAGAGAAAGAGTGAGATAGGGAGAGAGAGATAGGAGCAGCTGTCACCATGTGATGGCTTAATTCCTTGACAAGCTTGGCACTGAGCGGTCATTTGGAGACGGAGGGAGATGCTTACTGATGAGAAAATGGTACTGCGTTCTAATTAGAAACAGGCAGAGGTAGAGCAGGAATGTGTGTGTCCGCACGCAAATAGATGGCATGACATGCCTTTTTGTTTGTTTGCTTTCTAATCTGTGTGTGTGTGTGTGTGTGTGTGTGTGTGTGTGTGTGTGTGTGTGTGTGTGTGTGTGTGTGTGTGTGTGTGTGTGTGTGTGTGTGTGTGTGTGTGTGTGTGTGTGTTTGTGTGTATACGACAGATATGTTATTTACATCTAGGAGTGAACAAAGTAGATGTGCCAAATGATTGAGTAAGATATGATGGCTGAACAAGGTAGATGGAGGTGTTGTATGAGAATAAGTTATATGTGAGTTGAAGTGGCTATTTGGCTGCTGGGGTGTGTACGCCAAGGCCATAATGGCTATGTTTGTGCCCCTTTCCCTTACACCCACTCTCAAACCCTGCATCAAAACTGGCAGAAAAAAAGAACCCCATTCTACAGTGTCTCAATGAGCACAAACACCACGCTGACACACACACACACACACACACACACACACACACACACACACACACACACACACACACACACACACACACACACACACACACACACACACACACACACACACACACACACACACACACACACACACACACACACACACATGCTAAATGAGGCCGGGACTCAACCCGATTGCGCTGTTGTTATGTAACTTTTAAAGGGAATGTTCACAGACAGACAGACAGACAGAGACAGACAGACAGACAGACAGACAGAGAGGCGGACAGACAGACAGACAAAGAGGCGGACAGACAGACAGACAGACAGACAGACAGACAGACAGACAGAGAGAGAGGCGGACAGACAGACAGACAGACAGACAGACAGACAGAGAGGCGGACAGACAGACAGACAGACAGACAGACACACTATCTCCAGCCAGAAAACACCAGGCAACTCTAAAGTCCACTCCTTACCACATATCTCTCCCTCCCTCCTCCTTCACTCCCTCCAATCCTCTCTTCTTTTTTTTAATTACCTCAAGTGCTGTCAGAGGCGGCGTTGAAAAATGGCTCCTATAAAACATAACGGCCTCAATCAGAGTGCCACGATTCGCCCGCCGCTGATCTCGCCCAATCCCCGCCACGAATGAATGTTGAAATATGCAGGAGCTCAGTAGTCATTAGACGAGCGGTGTGATTTAAGATGGTTTCCCGTTCTTTATGTCCACCTTTGGAGATGGACCCGGATGAGATGGGATGTCCTGACTGATGTGGTTAAAGTTTTTTAACCCTATTATTGGGGTGGGGAGAGGGAAGCGCCTGTTGTGACCCGGGTTTGGTGTGTTAGAGCTGTCCCCTGTGATTTCAATGGCATTTATTGGGTAGAGAAATGTTAGGTTACTCATGTAACCCTGGTTTCATGTCACATGGCCCCATCCAGAGACGACCCCTAGAGCCCTGTCCCCTCGGCACTTCATGTAGATAGGAAAGAAGTGGATAGGTATAAGCAATTTGGTAGAAGCTCCACTTTGGCCTCTCAAATGCTAGGCAAAA
Source organism: Salvelinus fontinalis (assembly GCF_029448725.1). Classification (NCBI taxonomy): domain Eukaryota; kingdom Metazoa; phylum Chordata; class Actinopteri; order Salmoniformes; family Salmonidae; genus Salvelinus; species Salvelinus fontinalis. Next base: position 34,243,866 of record NC_074696.1, on the reverse strand, counting down.
ATGTCCCCCTAAGGCTTACACCTATCCAGTGCAAGACAAATAGGGAAAAAGGTGTTGTGTTCCAATGCAACTATTTATACAGTGAATACTCCAACCCCTCAATGCGGGCTCCATTTAATTAAGCCACTGAGATGTAGTATGTACATGTGCATGTATGTGTAAAGCAACAATAAGATAAACAAGTCCTACTTTTCTAGACAGCTGTGACAAGCATATTGTTCCTTCACCTAATTTCCCAAAGGTGAGGTACAGTGATGCTGTGATGGTACGCCGACAAAACACTGATTATGATGTTTTACTTCTGTACTTTACCTCTGCAATATCAGCGGAGGAACGCGTCAGGATCCAGCATAGAGGATGTGAAGACATTCTACGCAGCTACGCTAACATGTTGACGTTTTTCTCCGCGACCTCCCACCGCGGTTACAAAGAGGACGCATTTTAGTTTAGCTTGAGCTCTGTTTGACAACCGCTCACGTTCCAGTCTCTTAACTTCAGTTTCTTGTCAACGGTTGTTATCTTTTGTTCACTGTACGGTTGGTGTTGCTTTTCTCCTTCGATTCATTTTTCGACAACAGGGAAGATATGTTTCTTAGACACTTCATTTGTAGATTGTCTGTAACTCTCTTATCAAGACAATCATCAGTATCAAACACTTGATACACAGTAGTAAGAAAATCATGGATTCAGTCTTACACAAAATATCTGGGCCCAAGCTCGACTAACTCTAAAACAACCAATAAAAAAACATGAAAGTAAAGAAAACTGTAACTCCAGGATTTTTTTGGGACAAGCTCCATTACTGCCAAACAGGACTGTAATCTTCTTCCTTTGAGACTCCTCCTCAACTTGAGATCACACAATTACGAAAGTCAAATCTGAGGATGGGAAAATTAATAAATAAATAAACACCTCTTTATACGCTCATCAACATGGAGGTAAGAATAGCACTAATTATCACAGGTGAATTAACACTTTCATTTTTGTGTCAAAAAAATTAATTGTATCCCTTAGCAGCTTCTCCCATGAGACGTAAAAAAAAAATAGAGGAGGTAGAACTGCATGCGGACCACCAGCGGTGCTAATTGATGCTTTCAGAGCCTTGCGTCAGTGTTGCTGTCTTACTTAGAGAGTGTCTACAAGGCTCTAGACGAAGTACCGTAGGTAGACCAGTTAAAAAAAAAATTATGTTTTTACAATACCCATAGAAATGGAGTGGTAGGCAACTCACCTCTACAGAACGACAGCTTGATGATCCCGTTTGGATTTCAACCACCCTACGATGACAAAGAGCGGGGTCCAGAAGTATAAACACCACGTGTGGAGGGAAAGAGACGTATATCATAGTACCTAAACAAAGTCATTTTGCAAGTGTCAAGACATTCGTTTCAAAGGCTCAAAGAGACACCACAGTGAAGAGGCACCCGAAAGAAAATATAATAATAAATTGAAACACACACAAAACAGACGGCAATAAAAATTCATAGACTTTGCTCTCCCAACTAAAATGGATGATGGCGGCGAGGTCACATTGCATCTGAGACGAAGGGGTCAGAGGGCGCAAACACTTCTGAGAGAAGACAGTATATTTTCATGCATCATGTAGCAGATAAAGATTTTCGGGCTGAGGGGAGAGTCGGAAGGGGTGGGGTCAGCAAGCAAGGGGGCATGTTTCTGGTCGGGATGTGTGTGTAGTCTCTGTGTGTGTGTAGCTGTGTGTGTGTGTGTGTGTGTAGTCTCTGTGTGTTAATTCCGTTTAGGTCGTCACTCTTCCCACCTACCTGTGTCATGCACTTCATATTCAGCCTTCGCCCTGCATGTGTGTGTGTGTGTGTGTGTGTTTGTGTGTGAATGTTGGGGCTAAGGGAAGAGGGACATGACAACACGCTGGAAGGGTGACACCTCTCGTGCCATGCATGTAAAACCATCTTCACTTTGACTTCCCCTGTTCATCGCTCGAAAGCCTGCCACAGGGGCAACGAAACCTGTTTGATACAAAGAACGTCAGCGCTCATTCGATGGGAGCCTGAGAGACGGCGGAAACAAGCTTAACATGATTATTCCAATGCGAGTGGCTATGACTTGACACAAGCCCCAAAGCATTTCTTTTAAGATCACTGCCCCCCCCAGCCACTGTTTGTCATAAAGAGGGAATTATGTTTTGCGCCAGTGCCTAGTGATGACATCACAATAGCTGGATGAAATATAAGCTCAGATGTGGGGAGCTGATTGAGGAAAGAGCTGCGAGGGTTTTCATTAAAAAACAGCAAATCGCTCATAAAAAGATTAGGGCTGGACAGAAGCGCCTCTGATAGCATAGTTGTAGCAGGTTAATCATTCCCAGGACTACACTGTCTTCACTTTAAGAAAATACAATGGTCTGTTAGTTCATAGTGTGGTATTGCTATAGGTGTGAAAATGGTACAGATTACCTATATCTTTTGAGTGAAAACAGTTCCCAAATTGTCTGTCAAAGGATGAAGATTTAACTGTGAAAACTGTACAACTGTTTTTAGCGTATTGGTCTCTGAACAGGATATGTACATGTGTTCATATCAAACTGTCTTCCCTAGAAAACAGATACGGGCCCCTATGCACTTTATCAGGTATCTTGATGTTTAAGATTACACTATGCAACATCCACATGCAACTATCGTACCAATAATAGCTCCTTGCCTTCCTGATGCGTTTTACCCCCTCTGGAGGTTCCGCAAACCCTCTGAAATGTGGCAACCTCCTTTGCTAATGTGAGACTACCGCACTTGAGTGAGAGGTTGTGACACGTTAGCCTGAGGTTTTGCCTCTAGGCCTCAGACATGCTGGGCATCATGGCCTATTAAAGAGGCTCTACTGCTGTGTAGTTCCCCCACATTGACTTAATGTGGCATGTCTTATCGGTTTACGCATCCAATTCCATTACCTGACGAGACACGAACAACATGTGAAAAGTTGGTCAAGGAGGTACGGAAGGCAATGAATTTATATTATTTTAATATGACAATGACTTCCTTACTTCATAATTCACCCAAGGGGCGAACCTGGTTAAGACAACATCATAATGACATCATTTCAACCTTGCCATTTACCTAATATCACCTTGTAATGCAAAAATACAAGCTTCATTATCCACAAACACAGGCAGGAACTTTTGGTTGGGAAACAAAAAGCTTACAAATGACAGTGTGTCTCTACTCCTATAGCATTTAGCCCTACGTCTAGGCCCTGCAGCACAGTACAGATAATAGAACACGTGGTGCATGGTATACACGAAAAACAAATGGTAAATTGCAAATACTAAACGTTGATTGTTTGAGAATAAAAACATTTTTTCCCTCCATTTGAGCGGGATAGGCACAGCAGGGTGCCATTGCAGGAGTAGACAACAGCCGGGCTTGATATCAAAGGCTCTTTAGCTCGTTTCATCAAAGGTGTCCACTTCGTTTCTTAGCTTCTTCTGTTTGCTATGACGACTAGCACGTCACTTCAGCTGTGCATTTCAGGACATCTTTCCACAAAAGGGACGGTGGCCTATGTTCCGCAGCATGAACAGTGGTGTTGTTCATGTCAGAACGGCATTGTTTTGTTTACATAGGGAGATGGACCGTTGACCACAGGGTTGCTGGTTCAAATATTAAGATAAACTAAATACTATGTTTACTCTTGAGCATTGTAACTCTTGTATGTTCATTAGTCCCAGACATAAGACAGCACACATACACAAAGTGCAACATCTTGTGTTAATCAACAGCTATTGTTAGCTGTATTAAACAATACAGCTAACAATACAGCTAAACAATACAGCTCATGTAGTGTACATATGTACACATGACCAAAAGTATTGTGGACACCTGATCGTTGAACATCTCAATCCAAAATCGTGGGCATTAATATGGATTTGGTCCATTTAGCCACATCAGCATTAGTGAGGTCGGGCACTGATGTTGGGCGATTAGGCCTGGCTCGCAATCAGTGTTCCAATTCATCCCAAAGGTATTTGATGGGGTTGAGGTCAGGGGTTTGTGCAGGCAAGTCAAGTTCTTTCTTACCAATCTCAACAAACATTTTCATTATTTATGGACCTCGCTTTGTGCACGGGGACATTGCTATGCTGAAACAGGAAAGGGCCTTCCCCAAACTATTACCACGGCGTTGGAAGCACAGAATAATGTATAACATCATTGTATGCTGTAGCGTTAAGATTTATCTTCACTGGAACTAAGGGGCCTAGCCCGAACCATGAAAAACAGCCACAGACCACCAAACTTTAGAGCTGGCACTATGCATAGCGTTTTCCTGGCATCCGCCAAACCCAGATTTGTCCGTCGGACTGCCAGATGGTGAAGCGTGATTCATCACTTTAGAGAACGTATTTCCACAGCTCCAGAGTCAAATGGCGGCGAGCTTTACACCACTCCAGCCGATGCTTGGCATTGTGCATGGTGATTTTAGGCTGCTCGGCCATGGAAACCCATTTTATGAAGCTCTCGACGAAAATGCTTCTTGTGCTAACGTTGCTTCAAGAGGCAGTTTGGAACTCGGCAGTGTGTGTTGCAACCGAGGACGGACCATTTTTACGCGCCACGCGGTTCAGCACTCGGCGGTCACGTTCTGTGAGCTTGTTTGGCCTACCACTTCGCAGCTGAGCCGTTGCTGCTCCTAGATGTTTCCACTTCACGATAATAACACTTACAGTTGACTGGGGCAGCTCTAGGAGGGCAGAAATTTAACGAACTGACTTGTTGGTGCCACTATGATAGTGCCACGTTGAAAGTCACTGAGCTCTTCAGTAAGGCCATTCTACTGCCAATGTTTGACTATGGAAATTGCATGGTTGTGTTCTCGATTTTATACACCTGACAGCAACTGTTGTTGCGGAAATAGACGAAGCCACTAATTAGAAGCGGTGTCCACATACTTTTGTTTATATAGTGTACATAATGCATGTAAAGGACGTCACACTGCTTGCTTAGCGATTACCACTTCCTCCTAATTCGGCTCACCCCCAGGACCTTTGCCTTGCTAACACACGTGACCGCCATCTTACTGGTCCCACCACATGAAATGCTAGTTATTCGGAGGCACAAGTGGGGACACTTCAGGCTTTGGAGTAAGTTTCACACATCCTTGCTACACAGACAGGAGGATGAATTGATTGTCGTAGTACTGCATGAATCATTATTACAGTACACAATCTGTGGCACCTCCGGTAAAAAAGAGAACATCAACTCACAGTATCATAGCCACTGACACCGGTTCACCGGCGTGACATTTGTTCAGGCGCGTCGAGGCCTTTGAAACCCAACTAAAACCCAGCTAATCTACCTTTCACTGGATGAAAGGAACAGAACAAAAAACTCGCTCGCCACCCCTCCTCTCCACACCCATTGATTTATTAACCAACCTCACACCATTGTTTACTGTTAATTGCTATTAAATTATACCACTGTTCCATGCAAGATGACATTTCAGCTGGAGTGGATATACAGCGAGTCATCGGGTTTTAGCCTGTTATGAATCCAAATATCACAGGCTTGGGGTGAATTAGAGTGCAAATAGATCTAATATGCAAATTTGGAGGGCTGGAAAGAGATGGAGAGAAAAAATGGAGAGAGATTAAGAGAGAAAAGGGGAGTGATGGTGGGCGATGGATAGAGAATAACGTGAGAAAGAAAAGAGAGAAAAATACAGACAAAGAAAGAAAGAGAGAAAGAAAGAGACAGTAGCCGTCACACGGTCACAGGTATGTGAGTCGCGGGTGGAAACGCGAGCCGCAAAAGAGTAAAGAATGGTTCCTGTGGAAGACAATGGCTTTAGACAGGCACACAATAGATTCATTAGAGGGGTTAACATTATCAGTGCGAAGGAGACAGAGAGGAAATATCAAAGCGACATGTCCGGACGCAGCTGCCCGCCGCCAAAACCTGCCAACCAGCGCTCGCCGTCCGTCATCGTGACGCCTGTTGAATTCTGTTTGTAATCTGATGCTCATTAAGATGGTGGTGGCGGGTGGCATTGATGGGGCGACGGACGCCGGTCACAGAAGTGGACAGCAGGCAGAGAGAGAGAGAGTGTGGGGAGGGAAGGAGGGGAGGCATATTACAGCTGGGAGAGTAGAGGAGTTGTGACTATTGCTATTGCGTCATTCAAGTGGATGATACGCAATGATGGTGGAGGTAAGTTAATGACCCAAACATACCCATACACATAGCCACTCGACAGAAACACGACTGGACTTCACATCAATAAGCAAACAATAGGCCCCGACAGGAGATATGTTCCTATTTAGTTTGAATGAATGGAAAACAGTGAGCACCACGTTTCTCTCCACTGAGCTACAGTGAGCCGCATTACTGCTACCAAGTGCTAGTGTTGCCAAGTGCTAATGTTGCTCTGCATTAGCATGTGGAACAATCACGCCGCAGACAGCCCCCACCCTACACCCTTGTCGTTCACCATTAGCACTGAACGTGAACCCGTGCTAAGAGGCCCCCTGTTACACACAGGCCAAGTTATCGATTGGGCTTTGATCAATCAAGTTGCCGGTGAGCGCTCTTTAAGTGCCCACGTCATGACTTCAGGGGAGCTGTCGCGCAGCACTTACAATCAATTACCGAAATTAGCCCCTTAACGTCCTCGACGGGGTCCCAGACAGTATTCATCACACCCAGAGTATGATGGTCAGAGCGAGGGTTGGGTTGGTTGGGGGAGGCTTGGGACCCATAAGCAGCTGTACTCAGAGTGAAATCACTATAGGAGAAAACACAACTAACCCTAAACAGAGATACTCTACATAATGGCGAGAGGATCTTGTCTCTGCCCTAACAATGAGAGTCACTGTCGCAAAGGCGGAAGGCAGAGGGGAGGAGGCGATATCAGGTGGGAACATTCTAGCCAATGAGAGGGGAGATACGCGTACGAACAACAAACACAAATCTAATATAAAATGCAGGTCCTCAACAAGGAAAAAAACAACCCAAAACCCAGAAAATAACAGAGCTTAATGAAAGACATAAATAAAGAGAGCTTAGTGGCTCTCTTAGGTCGGTTGCATTAGGGCCATAAAACATTTAGTTTTTTTTTGTGTTAAATATTTAATTTGAAAGGTGGTGGTGGGCACTTTCAAGCTATAATTTTCCTGTGGATTGAGACATTTATTGTATGCTGCCAGTTTAAACAGGCTAGACCCTATCTCCTCTCTGACCTCTTACTGGCCCTAAGAGTGATACTGTGTTTTTCAAACAGAAAGCAGATACTTATATTTCTGAACATTAAATATTAATTGTTGTTATTGCTATAGTACATGCACTGTAAATCAGGCAGCTAAAGGGCACAGGGGTGGGGGTAACCATAGTACTATCCCTTCCAGACATCGGTCAGTGTTGTCGTTCCCAACATTTATTTTATACAACGCACAATATCAGAGCACTACTCTATGTAATGAAACAATACAATATCCATTACAGAGTTAGGATCTTAATTTGAGCCAGTTTGCTATAGTAGGAAAATAATCCTGCAGCAACAGGAAATATGCATTTTTATGTGCATTATAGTTAATGGACATTTTTGTCGTGGTCGCTACATTTTCATAAGGGAAAATCAAGTTTGAAATTCCTAAATAGAAATCACAAACTTCAGAAACATTTTTTAACCTAAAATACACTCCACACTTTAGATTTCCTGTATTGCAGGAAAGTTCTCCTGCAACAAGGTGATCAAATTAAGATCCAACATCTGTAGCTACTGTTTCCAAATACCAAACACACTAAGTGTTTGCAAATTTGGCAGGCTCATAAGTGAGCTATTGGCTAATCCTGCTTCCTAATGATGAAAAATAAGCAGGTTGTACAACATAACCAACAGGAAGAAAGACTCGTCCTATTCTAGCTCTTCCTAACTTCCTATGGCCCAACCATGTCTATTAATTACTGTTTCCAAAGCAACAGAAAGCATGATGAAGATTACCCCTATACATTGATCTAGCGCAATGTCCTTAAGGTTAGCATTTGTGGAGGGTAAGCTGGACCTAGATCTGTGCCTGTGGGCAACTTCTACTAACAGCAAGGCACAGCTAGAACACCCAGGCGTTAGCAAACTGTACTACCATCTCATGTTAGCATGCTAGTAAATTAGAATCAATTATTTGAGTACGGGAAGTAAAAAAGGTGTCAGTGCTTGTGGGTTTGAAGGTGATACTGTTAAGTAGATAAAGTGACCAGGCTCCCATTGGCCGCATCCCTGTGGACCATTAACACAAGCACAGTTTCTCATACACATACGCACACACACACACCTCTCTGATTCAGAGGGGTTGGGTTAAATGCTGAAGACACATTTCGGTTGAATGCATTCCGTTGTACAACTGACTAGGTATCCCCTTTCCCTTTCTCACACAGTTTCTCTCTGATACACATACACACACACACAGCACTGGTCCACCACTAGAGAGCTGCCTACAAGGTCGCACCCCTCCCCGGATATGCCCGTGCCACAGGAAAAAAATATTCTAATTTCAGCCAGGTTCACTCTCACCTGTACGCTGGTAATAAATCTTGTTTGATGACAAAAATGGCCAATTAAAATAGGAATTGACACAAAAATAAGGTTGTGAAAAAAAATTGTGGAATGCCACCTCAAGGACAAAGTGGCCGGTAATGAAGAGAATAAATGATTGTGGGATATAATAAACTTTCTAGAGCAATCGCAAAATAGTGGCAGAAACAAACAGTTGGTAGTTTTAAGACTAATGCGTGTTCCTCCAGTTAACTTCTATCATTTCATAGCTATGTTACTTTGTTAATATTATTGAATAACTCCGTTACTTTGTTACTTCATGTAATAACAATGATAAACAATTGTTACAATTATTGACAATTCGGTATACCGTATAATGAGCCCAGAATCGTCTGGCTTGTAATCATTCGTAATGATTCTGTAACATATTTGACTATTACGAACCAACTCTCTGGTTGTCACCATGGAGATAATCCCCGGGTAACGGATGGAGTCGTCACGACAACACGACGGAAGTCCACGCTCCCCCCCATTTACGAATCCCTCCATCAACTCCCAAAGGGTGGAACTTCGATTACTCCCACAATTAGCTGTGTTCAACTCTCTCTCTGGATTAAGTGGTCAGGCTTGAGTTTTGAAGCCAATTAGCCTATTCTCTCTCGCTGATTTGTTGGTTAATTATGGATATTTAGTTGGGAAATGAGACGTTAATTATTCATCATAATTGAATTATGTGGTGTAATTAGCCACAAAGTTATATGTTTTTGTCTCACATGATATGTTCATAGTCTGATTCTGACACTGTGACACAAAAAAATACATATATTTGATCCGATTGCACATACAACCTTGGTTTATTTGAAAGGTCATTGAAAGCATTAACTAGCTGTTAATAGCGTTTGGAGCAATGTTAACTCCATTGTCAGCAAGTTGCCATAAGTGCTCAGTGTTGTTACCCAGTGCTCAAATCCAGAATCAATTGGCTCTTAGAAGCTTGTTATATTGATGCATCATTTAAAAGGCCTTCCTCCTCATCAACGGTTTATGGCTTTTCGGTAGTGAAGTGAGGTAATGGTGGCTATTGGCATTTATTGTTGACACATTGGCTCCTTAAATGTTATTTACGGCCTCCTGCCACTCTGTGGTTCCAGCAAACGCCCTTGACTCAGATGATGAAGCAGATATTTGACTTTGCTAGGTAGGAGCATAGGAGCATGGCTGCTAGAGTGTCTTGAACTTTCAGCTTCTTAATATTTTACAGTCCGTACCTAGACAGCAGGCGACTATTCGCCTGATCTGGCACTGCAGAGCGTCATATGGCCCAGAAGATGTCTGATTGTGGCATATAACCCTGTCACACTGATATGCTTACTGGGGCCAAGATAGAAGTGGTGACCTTGTAGAAGTGGGCCAGATATAAGCCCTACAAATGTTGCTGTCTGGATATGCAATAATATAATGCTATCAGACAAAATACAAAACAAGTCATATGTATTAATCAGAACCACATAATTACACATTGACTGTACTAGGGGTTCCAACATTTCTGGTGTAGCTCACTGGTTAGACTACTCCTTCCTGAGGGTGCTATAGTAATTTGAAAATACTATTAGCACAATACGAATATCTCTTGAACATGAGGGTGTGTGTCTGAAAACATGACATTGGCAGTTACACTGACAGCTTACACTGACCAAACCCAGACGACACGGGTCCAATTGTGTGCCACCCTATGGGACTCCCAATCACAGCCAGTTGTGATACAGACTGGATTCGAACCAGGGTGTCTGTAGTGACGCCTCTAGCACTGAGAGGCAGTACCTTAGACCGCTGTGCTACTCGGGAGCCTGTCAGATCCCTGTCATAAGCAAACTGGTTACAAGGCTGAAATGAAACAACTCTTCAATCTTACCTCGTTCTTATGCCACCCGTCATGGATCCGTTTATACTACCTCCTCATTGCTAAGACAGCATTTGTCCAATATATACACAGATATTGATATTTATGGGTGGGATGTGACTAAATATAGCCATGTCACAGTGGGAGGTTTGGGTCTTTGGCTCTCCATCTTGTAGGCGAGGTGCCAGAGAACCAGGAGACCATCTACTGAATGCCCCTTTTCATCCTGCATGGAGACAGGGTGGGTTGGACAGCGTAAATATTTTGCTCCGTCGAAGTTGGTCAAGGACCCCAACCTGTAGATGGATACATTGACGTCTGCCTGGGAGCAGGCTTTGCTAAAGACAATTTGGAAACTTCCTAAAGGCTGGAGAATGTGTGCTAATAGGTGGTAGTAAACCAAGTAGGAGTAGCAGTTCCCAAAACAGTGTCAATATTAGGATAGAGTTGTCCTAATATGGGCACCGTAAACCAAGGCTCTGCCATTTCTTGCCTGATAGGAAAATTTAGGTTGTTTCGTTACAGTTTCATAATTTACCTCCATTGTAAATGCATTTCACTGCACATTTCTCACATTTCAATCTCCAAAAAGACTGTGACAAGATGAAGTAGATAATGGGATTGATCATAATTTCCATAAAAATATCTAAGGCTTTGAATTTGCATTAAACACACATGGCCTTAGGATTAGCCTCACAATGGATGTGTGACACATTCAATCATAACCACAGGTCAATCTGATTGGCAACTGTGGGAGAATCAACTGAAAGGGTTGGTTAATTCACTTCGTATGCCCCAGGAAACAGAAGATCACAAGACTGATAGCTTCCTAAGTCGTTTACCTCCTAGAAAAAATAAATAACACAGTATTCTCATCGACAAAACAAATACTTTCATGCTAAAAATGTATAATTTCTAACCAAAGAGGTCCACGTAAGATCTAAAAAATATATGTTTTGCAAATCGTACCTTATGAACTGTGTGATATAGAGTGATATACAAGCTCTATCTACCTTTATGCATTACAACCACAATAGCTCTTGAACCAGAGAGAAAGCAACAAACCATTCAACAACAACCTCACAAAAGTACTGTATAACAAACCCTCAATGCACACCAGCTCTAGATGTATTAAGCCTGTGTGTCACGCCCTGGCCTTAGTATTCTTTGTTTTCTTTATTATTTTAGTTAGGTCAGGGTGTGACATGGGGAATGTATGTGTTTTTGGATTGTCTAGGGGTTTGTATGTTAAATGGGTCAGTGTCTTGTCTAGGTGTTTGTATGTCTATGGCTGCTTAGATTGGTTCTCAATTAGAGGCAGCTGTGGTTCATTGTCTCTGATTGAGAGCCATATTTAAGGCAGCTATAGGCATTGGGTTTTGTGGGTAATTGTCTATGTAGAACGTTTGTAGCTTTTGTATTGCACTTACGTTTGTAGCTTCACGGTTGTTTTGTTTCGTTTTGTTATAAGTGTTCGTTTCGTGTTTCACTCGTCTCAAATAAAAGAGATGTATTTTTCACACGCTGCGCCTTGGTCCACTCATTATCCTCAAGACGATCGTGACACTGTGATTGGCTGAGTAAAATACACCATCGTCATAATGAACCTGCTGAGTTAAACCGATGAACAAAGAACCATTTTGTCTCGTTTTCTTTCCAGTTCTTTAATTGAGTCTTCAAATAAAAGGACTAAAAAAGGAATGAAAAACACTATTCACAGTCTGAATGGCCATAACTAAGCTCCAATGAACCGGACCAAGAGTCACTGTATATGTCGTCATATTAACTTATATATTCAAATGAACTTGACTCCTCACAAAATTCCATTGTGGGTGATAAAAATGATTGCCGAAACACACAAATGACTGAATCACGGAAGGATTGTTTCGGGCTCTGAATTTTTTGGGTCCCTAATTGTTTTTACTCTCCATTCAAACAGCATTGCCGTCATAGAGCCTTGAATAAGCCTATTTCTCTCTCTTTCATTAATCAATTTAGCCTACATCCCATTCTTTCTCTCTTATTGTAGACCAACACTGGACTGGAATGTATATTACCCATTTAGAAACTGATTTGGCGTACGGAAAAACTCCCTTTCAGTTTGAAAGAAGTCTTGATTATCTTAAATAGTTGGACACAGCCTGCCTGCATGACTTGATGCCTGACTATCGATAATCTGCCATTTTATACCCCCTCTCTTCTACACAGAGAAAGTTGTGAGGAATCAGAAAATCTGTGGTGGATTGCTTTTGCTTGTCCAGTCCTTTCAGATCCATTCGAGGGAGTTGACAAGGGCAAAATACTTGGAATTGTGAAGGAATTGTCCTCATGTGGGGCACCAATTCTATATTTAAGGCCACACTCCAGGTAGGCAGGTTATTAGACATAAGATGGCATTTTGACCAGGCAGGGAAAAATGGGGTAGTTAGTAATAGTCTTTAACTACATCTTGTTCCTGTCCACTGTTCTTCTGGGTAGAAATTCAGTCTAAAATGAGCTCAAGGCTAACAACCTGGCAGCGTTGCAGTAGGATCTCAGAACAGAATGGTTTCACACGCGCACGCGCACACACAGTCTACATTTCCCTCAAAATTCTTGAAATTAATTAAATAAATAACATTGTACAGTGTTTTACGTTAAATGTCTTAGGTAAGCTAAAACAGCCATAGAGAGCCAAAATAGTGTGTTTTATTACTTAGCATTGGAGTCTCAGGCATTATTCAGCTCATTTCTGAGGTAGCTGAGAGGTGATGACAAAAGAATTGCCTGGGCGGCTACAATTGAAACACCTCTATCCTCCTCTACTCTTCTTTCACTCCCCCTAATGATGTATAATAGCCAGCAACCACACTTAACCTGTGGATTACATGAAAAATGGGAAGAGAAGTAACGTTTACCCAAAGGTATGGAGAAATAAATAACTGAAAGGTAGGTCAAATACAATGTGCTATGTGTATTTAGGGGAAACGGTTGCTTGTGTTTTTGGTTTACACATGTTTTATTGACCTTACAGTAACTGGGAAAAGCTATTGATAACATTGTGAACCTAAATTAAAATAATTGCAAATACATACAGTACATATCCCCACACACAGTGACATATACCACAAGCACCCACCGACCGAACCAGCCATTCTAGGACCAGCCTTCCCAACCTCAACACCAACCTTACAGCATTAGGAGTAAAAAATAACTGTCCTTGACCTTATTGGGGTCACCAACTCTAGACATGGCACAGTCATAACACACAAAAACAACCACTGAGGTCAAAAGGGGAAAACACTGCTGTATCCATTGTAGAAATAGGCTGATGGTGAAATAACTCATCTCAGAAATGGATGGAGAGATTTAGAAAGAATGGTTTAGAAAAGCTGACTAGCATGTGATCCATATTAGTACACTAGGCCACTGAGAGTACTTACTATGGTATTACTTTAAATCTATCATATCAAATCATATGTCCGAACGGTTCGACAGAATATTATCTATCAAAACAAGTTGTCAGCAGGTAGCCTAGCAGTTAAGAGCATTGGGCCAGTAACTGATAGGGAGCTCTTTTGAATCCCTGAGCCAAATCGGTGAAAACTCTTTCGAACCACATTGGAAGTAATAACACAACCATGATTCAACATTCACCTTCACCAACATTGATACATGTTGTGGTATGCCACAAATGACAGGTGTTATGTCATTTTTCTGACAGTGTTATTACAACAGCCACTCAGCGATAGTGTTGCAAAAGCTTTTAACACTGACCATGACCAGTTGGGCAGATGATCCATTTCCCTCCTACCTACCATGTTACAATTGCAAGAGCAGAGATTTGACTGGGAGAGAAACAGGAGAGAGGGCTTCACTGCAAACAAATTGATTTCATGACAACACTTGAAGTGTCCAGTCCATGACCCTAGCTAACCTCCATCCGATTCAGTGCCGCCGCATATAGAGGAACTGAAGTGGACAATCCATATTGTAACTTTTCTTGTTTGTTTCAATTGTGTGTTTTTTCTTTCCAAAATAATCAAACATGTGACACATGGCAATCACCAGCAATGTCCAGTGTAGCAAGTTTGATTTCTCAAATCAAAAGAGTAGCTTGAAATGAAATGTGGCTTTGAAGGTAGCTACACTGAACAAAAATATAAACGCAACATGTAACGTTTTGGTCCCACGTTTCATGAGCTGAAATAAAAGATCCCAGAAATGTTCCATATGTACAAAAAGCTTATTTCTCTCAAATGTTGTGCACAAATTTGTTTACATCCCTGCATTTTATCGATGGCAATTTGAATACAGAGACAGTCGTGCCATTCATCCGCCTCCATCACCTCATGTTTCTGCACGATAATGCACAGCCCCATGTCGCAAGGATCTGTACACAATTCCTGGAAGCTGAAAATGTCCCAGTTCTTCCATGGCCTGCATACCCAACAGACATTGAGCTTGTCTGAGATGCCCTAGATCAACATGCACGACAGAGTGTTACTGTTCCCGCCAATATCCAGCCACTTCGCAGAGCCATTGACGAGGAGTGGGACAACATTCCACAGGCCACAATCAACAGCCTGATCAACTCTATGTTGCGCTGCATGAGGCGAATGGTGGTGACACCAGATACTGATCCACGCCCCTACCTTTTTTTAAGGTGTCTGTGACCAACAGATGCATATCTGTATTCCCAGTCATGTGAAATTCATAGAATAGGGCCTAATGAATTTATTTCAATTTCCTTATGTGAACTGTAACTCAGTAAAATCTTTGAAATTGTTGCATGTTGAGTTAACATTTTGATCAATACTGCTCAAATTGACCATATAATGCAATACAAAAATGCATAGTTTGACACGAACTTGTTTGTTGTATCGACAGACACCGAATAAACAGATAAATTCAAGATACTCGTCCTTGAGCTTCTTAACAGGAGAAAATGTACACTCATTGCTGGTACTTATTCATGTGCAAAACCTGATGAACTGACAATGTTACATTTGATAGGAAGCACAATAACAACAACAAAACAGAGAAGCCTTTCATATTCTATTTCATTTTCAGACAGGCATACCAACTTTATAACTATGGTACCCTATCGGCAAATACAAAACCCAAAAAGTTTCCCCCCATGGAGAGAGGGAGTATGTATCAGGTGCAGGCTTGAGCTGTGCTGCTGCTGCAGCTAGGTAGCTAGCGCTTCCACTTTCTTTCGCCACAGGGCCAGCTATTATTATTAACATCGTTTGTCTGAGACGCTCGCCGGTTCAGCAGGCGCTATGAAGATGGCATGGTAATAAACGACCGCGGGTGTCTCTCTGGCCTGGGCCTGTTCCTCATCTGCCACCTCATACTCCTCGTCAGCCTCTGCACACACACACACACACACACACACACACACACACACACACACACACACACACACACACACACACACACACACACACACACACACACACACACATCGTTCCTATCCCCAGCAGGGACGGGGAAGGGGGGGTTGGGGGGGGGGTTGGCGATTTGTTTTCTTGCTGGTCCCCACTCTGTCTATTGTTGTTTGCACTAAAGGGGACAAATTCAATTCATTCTTATTACAAGAAAGCACTGATACAAGGGAATAAATAGAGGAGGGAAGGAAGAGGAGGAGGAAGAGGAGGAGGAGGAGGATGTGACTGCCCAGGGGGAAGCAAACAGACTAAAGAAGAAAGTGAAAAAGATGAAAAAAAGTTGCTGAATGTGAACTTATACAAAGAAGGAAAGCGCCCTGGTTGAGTACTTGCTCTCAGTCAATTGTTCTAGTAGGAGTTGTTTCCTTTAGTTTGCAGCTGTACCCCTTTCTTAATGTAAGTTACTACTCCTGAACCTACACCTACCCTGGAATAAGGTTTAATATTCCCTTTGTTGGTTTGTTTGTCTTTCAGAAACTAACCTGCACTGAAGCAGAACCCAGACATAACAATGTTGAGTTGTTACGTCTGGAAACACAATAAATAGAAACAATCAGTTCCACTCCTTTGGGAAAATGTCAATGAACTACAGTTAGATTTCCCCTATATTCTTATGTAACCAGTCGGACAACAGAACGTCTCCGTTAAAATGAATACCCCTGGCTCAGTCATAGGAAGGAATCTGAAGCTAATTGAAATATATGTATCCAACGCCATTCACAAGAACCATGGAGAAATTAGTATTCTTCCATATTACAACTTGTCGTTTTAAAATGTCTACCATTAAAAAGCAACACTTATGGTTTTGCGATAACATCTTTTTGAATCTCCCCAGGAAGGCATAGGAACTGGCACATTAATAATCCTATGCTCATATTCAAATGTTCTGTCGAAAGGCAAAGAAAGATGGAGTGCCTTGCTGTGGCGAAAGCTAAGATTGAAGACATGTCCCATTGACATTGTTAAAAGTTTATGAAAATATATGAATCCTCAACTGTCATTGGCCGCTCAACTCCAAACTCCCGCTGCAGTTCCAGGAGAAATTTGACTTTTAATCAAAATGATTGAATACCAGCAGGTTGGATTCAGGGATGTGAATAAAGCAAGTGGGTTTGGGTTGATTGTGAGGAAGGGGGTGCTTCGATTCATAACCGCACACTTGCATATAAAAAGCACAACTGGATTGCAATTCTTCGCACCCTGTTGACAGTTACACACACGGGCGGCCAATTTCCAAACAAGCTTTATTCACATCCGATTGCGGGTCAAACCTCAGTCAAATGGAGACATATGGCGGCACGGCTGCATGTTTAGCCTAACAGATGTTGGGCGTATCACGTTTCTTACACCTGTGAACCTGAGTGATGTGATGGTAAATCAGGGGCTTGTTTAATAACACTTTAGCTGGAAGCTCCCGACTGCCGCAGCGATCTAAGGCACTGCATCTCAGTGCAAGAGGTGACACTACAGTCCCTGGTTCAAATCCAGGCTAAATGACATCTGGCTGGAATTGGGAGTCCCATAGGGTGGTACACAATTGGCCCAGCTTTGGCCGCGGTAGGCTGTCACTGTAAATAAGAAATTGTTCTTAACTGACTTGCCTAGTTAAATAGAAAAGCTGCCTTGCATTTACACTGTGGGACATTGGAGGGCAGAGTTAGGGTGAGATGAACAGGTAGGGATGTATTTTCTCCTGGAAGGTGAGCTCGATGATGAGGACACTGATATGGATTTATGGTGGTAATTTCTCTTTGACCAATCAATTGATCCGTCAACAAACCTCAGTGTCTATTTAGTGAAAAGCACATTCATTCTTAGCAAGGAAACGGCAAACCCAAACGGAAAGTGAATCTTCAAGATTCACTTTGTATGCGTATGTGTAAGTCGTACAAAACATTCAGAAGTGCCTTTTTATTCGTTCAAAGCTCATCTGTATATCATCCTGATGATACCAATGGACTATTCAACACACAAAGGCAATCCATCCACCTAAAAGGTGTTTCAACCAAAAGGCTGAGGAGTGGCGGCCATTTTACACAAGAACACCTCTCTCCTCCCCACATATGGCAGTCTGGTGGGAGATGGTAAGGTGGAACGTCTATACACAGACTGGGAAGGAGAGTGATTGAGTGCCGCAGGACTGTGCTCATCGTCCCGTCTGCTCTATCTCCTCTATGAACTCCATCATAGCCACAGAAGGCTCCAAGGCAGTCCCCGGAGGCACGGGGGTCCTGACCCTCTGCACCTGTGCTTGTCTGGTCGTAAAGGGAAGGAGACAACACACCTGCTAAATCAAGGGGGTGCACCAAGCCAGTTCTCAGGGGCCATAGTGCCTGTTTTCGATTCTTCTTGATTGGCTAGTAGAGCCACTCACATAGTTTCCTAGGGGTTGTATTCGGGGAGGTGAAACATTTGAATCTTTGCAGATAGAAATGTTACAAATAAAGCTGACAAGGATCTCGATTCTCCATTACAGACAATCATATCTGTTCTACACAACGCCTCTCCATTTGAATGTTCTGTAGTGTTGCAGCCTCCTGAACAGGCCACAGGTCTAAAACAACAGCCGATTCAAAAGGGTCAAGAAGACAATACTGAAGCTACCCTGCCTAATATATCCTGTGATAGAGAGAGAGGGAGGTCAAATATTAACCAGCGATTATACGTTGTGTATTGTGAGCTCTCAGCAAATCTTAGATCCTTAAAGTCACAGCTCATTGTTAAATTGAGGCGTGACTTCTTCACACCTCTTCACTTGGACACCTCTCATTTTCTACAGGCTTCAATCTTGTAAGACATTTCGAAAAAATGAACAGAAAAAGAGATTGGAAGAGGTCTCCGAATCGGCACAGCCTGTAACAGTACAAAAACATATCTTTAAGCTGCATGTGAATCAAGAATAATTGAAGATAAATCTAGCGTGTTTCTCTCTCCTCTCCTTCCCTCTTACTCCCATCATTGCCATGGTTACCGTTGATGAGTGGTAAATTGGAAATTATCCCGAGTCTGAACGTCCAGATGGAATGTCGTTCCATTATGGTCCGTCAGTCAAGGGAGACAGATAAATTACTCAGCCATCAATCTGGTCATCAAATGAAAGGGATTGTGGAATTGATCAATGGAATAAAGGCAGAAATAAAATAAAAATCCCACTATAATTCCCTCCTTCCACTGCAGTGGCGTGAATACATCAAACGCAAACAGATTTTGTCATTAACTCCTTCCCTGCCTTTCTCGTTTGTGTGGAACCAGTCTAACGACACTCCACTGTCCCAATTAGACGAACAGAAGGAGAAATAATTGCAGATTAAAGAAGAGAAACATGAAAACATACAGATCAAAAACACAATTAAAACTCCCGTTTTAACCTGTTTAAATCTAATTGCTGACTCTCCACACCCCCACTTCCTGATCTTAATTCTTTAAATCAAATGTTTGGTCTGCAATCGAGGGGTCTGCAATCGTTTCATGGCAGAAGAGAGTGAAAACAATTCTCGTGCGCCACAATGCTAAATTCACTGAGCCAATTATTCACGGCAGAGAGTTTTCTAACGCAGGTCTTTGGACAGCTGAATTCAAATCTTCCCCGCAACTCAAATCCTTTCATTTGTAATTGGCTGTCGACTTGAATAATTGATTTGAACAAATATGAAGTGGAGGAGAGGGTCTAAATGTCCTCTATCACATGCTCTCTGGGCGGCTGAGATTTCATGGGAATCATGGGTTCAGAGGGGCCTCCTGCACCAATTCACGGATCTTCATATCATCTGATTGTCTTGGCGGTCACAGGGATAATTGAACTGACCCAATCGTATGTTATAACGATCAGGTAGCTACGTACAAGGTTAATTGTTTATTGTTGAGCAACAACTTAATATTTAACATTAGCCTAATTAGCTAGCTTTACTTGTTGTAAATACTAGGGATTGCTGCAGGTTCTGATGACAATACCAGGCATTTAATTCAGTGGGGAACACGGCATGATAAATCGCGCAACAAAAAGGTGTTGAGTCATGTGGCCATAGCTAGCCATATTGGTAGGGGCATGATTGTGAATACACATAAAAGCGTGTTTTCAAACATAATAACACCACCATATTTACCGCTCTCACACTCAAACTCTCTCCCCACACGCACATACAGACATCCACACAGGCCTGCAGAAACATATTCTCACCTAAATCAGACACAATTGACTCCCTGAGCTTTGTGTAACAGAAAATATATATATATATTTTAAAATTCATGAGCAGTGAATTTAATGTTTTCCTTGCCACAGGCTAGTCAAAGAAACAATTAGTGTAGTGCGTTGGGTAAGGTCCCCCAAAATCAATAGTCTCTAATAGTATTGTAAGCCTATTGACCAAATTGTGCGTCTAACCTCCGACCCCCGCCTGCAATAGACACCATCAGAGGGGATTATGGATCTCAGCCTGTGCAAATGTAGACAGATCACTGTGCATACTTAAGCAGGTCCTCCCTGCCAGCTTGGGTCGTGTTCATTTAGGTATGCAAAGAAACATGTTAGGTTTGCAATAGAAAACTAAAATCAGCATTTCATATTGGACAAATCCAGGTAATCTCTCCCTGTTTCAATCCGTTTTCTTCCGTTTGGTGCCTAATGAACACGACCAAGTTGACTCATATTAACTCTTTGTTAAAGACCCACAATGTGGTAGGTAGAATGTCCAAGAGTTTTAGCCAGCGGAAATTGACTATAAACAGAGGGAGACAGATAGAGATGCACACACACACACACACACACACACACACACACACACACACACACACACACACACACACACACACACACACACACACACACACACACACACACACACACACACACACACACACACACACACACTTTCAGTGTAAGAAGACGGAGGCTGGGAGGTGGCTGCACTTGAGAACTCTGGAGCCCTCTCATCTGAGTGCTGCACATTTGAGCATCTGTATCGAAGCAGCAAGGGTACAGCCAGCTCTTCCTCATAGGCTAACAGGTGTCCCGCCCACCAGACTGCCCACTGCCAACTGCCCATGTACCTACAGCTATGCCATGAGCACCTACCAACAAAATACGCATATTTTATACAAAAACATTTGTTATTGTTCCCTCTCTCTCTCACACACACACACACACACACACACACACACACACACACACACACACACACACACACACACACACACACACACACACACACAAACACGCACAGAAATAAGAACAAAGAGTTGATGCCTTTCAGTCATAGCTGGCTTTATGCCAACTTAAGATATGCATCTTCATTGAAAACATTAGAACATGGTTCCACAATAACTGCATACCTATACGCAATTACCTCAATCTCATTTAATAATCTCCAACGTCTCTGGAACAAACCAATTTACTGTGAGCGAACTTTCTGCTCAGCAGAAAACTGGGAAGCTTTTTCAACCTCCGGCTAACTGTCTGTCTGTCCCCATGCAGGGAAAAAGGAGACCCGTCGCCATAAAGTACGAGGCGAATGAAAATGCAGGTGCTGAAATGATCCCCTTTCATGCTGAATAATTGCACCAGCCCGGCCCAGCCCTCTCCCTCCTCACCAGTCCCCACTCTCCCTTGAGCTAGCAAATCCTCCCCACAAGGCATTGCTGCCGAATGCCTATCCACCTGCCAAGGGCTAAACGCTACTCCATCCATCATGGGCCTACTTGACAAATACATTCCATAATAGAAGTTTATTTTTATGGGAGGCTGAATCAGATGCCTTCCCATGCATACAAAAACGTGTCAGAGTTATTTATGAGCGCTGCTGAGAAGCACAATATGTCATATCAAACTCCTATTTTCCCTTTCCTCTCTGCGCCGGCTGTCAATAGCAGCGTGGCTATCAATAATGTGTGGAACACCGCAGAGATAAAACCCTCCGGAGTCTGTAGGTCAGCGAGCGGGCCGTCCTCTCCGGCTGCTAGGAAAATACACACACACCTTTGTAGATACACACATTGGCAGATAAACAGGCATACACATAGACACACAAAATCTCTCTCTCTCACACCATGTTCTCAGATGCAAAAATGTAGATGCGGCATACTCATAGAGTGGAATACAGGCATACATTCACAAAGACGCATACAAACACACACAAATAGTACACATTTTCTCTCTCTTCACTCAAAGGCCCCACCATTCCTTTCCTTCACTCGAAGGACAACTTCTTTACCTAATATGTCCAATAGAGGACAGTTTCATGGTAACTGATAGTCATGCTAAGTACATGGAATCAATAAATTACTAAAGCAAGTTCCTCTGGATGTTGAGTGATCTTCACAGGGGCTCTATGTGAATATCTATCAAAACATTGAGTATTTGTAACGTGGACATGAATATTTAGCTAGGTTCAAGAGGAGATGATTTAGTGCCAACTTTAGTGGCGAGAAGCAACAACTAGGTTGTCAGGAGCACAGTGGAATTCAATAGTATTGACGAGTCACCTTTCTCAAGGTGTCAACACAAATTCATTCTCCAGTGCCCGCTCCAATTCAATTCTCAATTCCAAGTTGAAGAACATATTCATTAAAATTGAATTCAGGACATTAGTTCACCCTAGAGTGTGGGATTGCGCTAACTGACTGGTCCATTACATCGATTCTGTTAATCAGCATTCTACGCAACTGTACAGCTGACTTGGGTTCACCGTAACTGCTTGATTTAGCTTCTCTGGTGCAATAGAACAAATGGGATAGTCCCAAAAGTGCAAACCACTCCGATCTGGCATATAACTTGAGTTTGTTTGAAACCTTTATAGTGCTTCAACACTTCAGAATATACACACGTATGTAGTACACAACATTATAGCAAAACAGGTATACAGTCATATACACTACCTTTCAACAGTTTGGGGTCACTTAGAAATGTCCTTGTTTTTGACAGAAAAGCAAATTTTTTTGTCCATTAAAATAACATCAAATTGATCAGAAATACAGTGTAGACATTGTTAATGTTGTAAATGACTATTGTAGCTGGAAACGGCTGATTGTTTATGGAATATTTCTTCATAGGCGTACAGAGGCCCATTATCAGCAACCATCGCTCTTGTGTTCCAATGTCACGTTGTTAGCTAATCCAAGTTGATCATTTTAAAAGGCTAATTGATCATTAGAAAACGCTTTTGCAATTATGTTAGCACAGCTGAAAACCGTTGTCCTGATTAAAGAAGCAATAAAACTGGCCTTCTTTAGACTAGTTGAGTATCTGGAACATCAGCATTTGTGGGTTCGATTACAGGCTCAAAATGGCCAGAAACAAATAACTTTCTTCTGAAACTCATCAGTCTATTCTTGTTCTGAGAAATTAAGGCTATTCCATGCGAGAAATTGCAAAAAAACTGAAGATCTCTTACAATGCTGTGTACTACTTCGTTCACAGAACAGCGCAAACTGGCTCTAACCAGAATACAAAGAGGAGTGGGAGGCCCCGGTGAACAGCTGAGCAAGAGGACAAGTACATTAGAGTGTCTAGTTTGAGAAACAGACGCCTCACAAGTCCTCAACTGGTAGCTTCATTAAATAGTACCTGCAAAACACCAGTCTCAACGTCAACAGTGAAGAGGTGACTCCGGGATGCTGTGTGCAGGAAAATTCTCAAAAGAGTGATCGGGTTAAAATCTTGCTGTATATACAGTATGTACATAAAACATGGCCATCTCAATTTGAACTGTGTATCTGCATTAAATTAATAATAGTAAATATAAAAGATGAATATCCTCGTGTAAAAATAAAATCCATATGGATGTTTATGAAATAGCTATTCCGGCCATGTATATCAGCAAAACAACATTGCAGTCACGGAGCGAGAGAGCACGCATTGAAAAAACATGGATTTATGTCATCTGAAATTTGGGACCAATTCACAATAGTCACTTGGCTACAAAAGAATCCACTATACAATTAAATAGTGATGGCTGTTTGATTCAAATCATTCCTAGGAGAACACATACGGAGGGGGGAGGCAGGTGCCATTACTTTCCCTGACAGAACCTGAGGCCTGTCACTCAACTTGAGGGACAGGTCTTTTCAGTGAAAGAAATTGTACAAAATTGGGTCCCCAGATAAGGCAGACTAACCAATCAAACACAGCCATAAATGAGCTGCTTCAACTTGAGAGCTTTCAATCAATATGATAGACAAGCTCACCAGTTGACTCATAGCAGAGAGAGTAGAGGATGGAGGGAAAGAAAGAGAGGTGGGAGGAGAGAGATGTCTGTCAGCTTTCCGATCACTGATTAAAAAAAGGAGAACATATGAGTTAGTTCACAATCCCAATTGCTTGTTTCCACCACATTGCCCACATCCTTATCGTTTCAGAACTAAGGTGGGTATACTGATATGGTAATGATGTTTGGATAAAGTGAAAGACAGTGACAGAATGAAGAAAGAGAATGATACATTTCCCATCATAATTCAATTAGATTTGACGACTGGGTTCCCTCCTCCCTTCCTACTTTCCACCCCGCTGTTTTCAGCATCCTCACTCTTCTCAAGGCATGCTGGGAAACAGCTGGGTACAGGTGACCCATTGGCTTGTTACCGCAGTGATGCCATGCTCGTGGTAAATGATACATCACTGTGCATTCTCCGCTCCTGCTGCTCTGCTGCAAAGAAGAAGCATCGCCTCTCACCCCCTCTAAAGTCGAGATAGGAGGGGGGTTACCTGTCTGTGAATCCTTGAAATGTAGTGACAATTCCGAGCAGCTGAGCTTTATATTCGGAAGGGAAGCATAACTGTGGGAAGTTGCACTGAAAAGGCAACATTCAACATTTAGAGGCAACATTCAATTATTACCTGGAGTAGTCTGGGCCTGTTATAAACTTGAGGCATATCAAATAACAGCGTTAATTGGGCGGAATTTGGTCACAATAAAGAGGAAAATTGATTTATTTCCCTGCTATTATCACTACAAGACTGTGTAAACAGTGTAGAAATCATAAATAGAGAAATATCTACAGTTGGCCTATGTTAGTCACTGCTACTTTCATGCTGTCAAGGGGTATATTTCATTAATTGACTGGAAATGACTGGAATTCTTACAGATTGCTTTAACATTCCATTCTGAGTCCCACCACACACACCCCCACTAACACCACTGGGCATAGACCTCCTGCCTTCTTCCAAGTCATCCCCTCAGCTCGCTTGCAGCCTGTTTTTGCTTCCCTACGTCAGCGTTAAGCCTGCACGCTCCGCCCCATTGCGTATTCACCGCCACGCCAGGGGATTTGGTGCTATGCCGAGCAGAACAGCACAATCCTTTTATTCATAAGGATTCGGCATAGTCTGCACGGTGCAAATGAATTAGGGCCGGGCCTATGTAGTCTAGGAAGTGACGCCTGCCGCTCCGTTTGATATCCTACTCGGAACTGCTGACACCGTCGACTTTGTTTGGCCTCCCTAGGAGGTGGCCCCTGCCTTTATTATGCACTGCTCGCCAATCATCAGGGGGATGTGCCAAGAGGAGAGGAGGTGGAGTCTGGGAGGGAACCGGTGTGCAGAGTGAAACAGCTAGCTGAGTTCCTTCACTGACAGCTGGCAGGACCCTGTCAGTGGATGTATAAGCATTATGTTAAAGAGGGTGATGGCTGATTTTAGAACTCATATTTCTTATTTCCGGAGGATTCTAAAATAGGTTTCCCTATTCACTGATGCCATGCATGTCTGTTCCCAGCTCCTGAGATTGTTAAAAACACACAGCTAACAGTCTCTCTGATGCAACTGATCATCAAACTCCCTCATTTCTGACCAGAGCAGTCAAGTTGCCAGAAAACAAATCGCCAAACCCCCTGTCCCAGCTGGGGATATGAAAGGTGTGTGCGTGTGTGTGTGTGTGTGTGTCAGGGTTGAATGGCGGGAACCCGGTGAACTAGATTTACCACCCAAAACTACTACCTTTTCCTGGCATAAATAACCGCGAGAAACCGGTAAATTATAATAAATTATTAATATGAACAGCTTGGCGTGAAATGGAACTGTTAAATTATATGCGATGTCTAAATCTGTCATCTCTACGGTCTCTGCATGATGAGTCAACGCTTAGGGTGGGGACAGACAGCCCATCTCATCTCAGTTCCATAATTGTTCTTGTGACAGGTAGGCCTACATTTGCTGCAGCATAGACTATGCTACAGCAATATAAAGACTGAATGTGCGTCTAATTTACCCCATCTCCATCTGGCTTTCGGGGGTCACCTTGTTTTTTAATTGTAATTATTTTATTTTTACTGCAGCTGACGAGTTTTAAAAGAGCCTATCACTTGAATATCATTGCTTTAAATCAGGGCATGTGTGAGCACTCTCACAGTCTTTCTCTCTTTCCATCAACTCCATTCAAATTGTATCCAAAATAGATAATCCTGTTCTAGACTGATATGTAGCCCAATATATAGATGTAGTAGCCTAACTCTTTCAGGTAATGCATTCAATGCAGAATTAGCCTTATATTTAGCTAATTAATGATGGGTTATGCATAATAAGCTTTTAACTTATAGCCTCTGTCTCTTGCGCAATATGCAAACACCTGTGTTCCACTGGCCTCTCCGTAAAAAATGCTCCTTAGCTCTTGGAGTCCCATGCAGGAAATCACTTTTTTTTATTTTTTATTACCAATAACCTAATCGAAGAGGGACGCAAGCTCTTTTTTGCTGAATATTAAATACAGCAGCCAATAGAACTCAAGGGTAGTTTGAAAGAAGAGCGAACGCGCGATGGCGGTAGACGGCGATGGCGGTAGATCAAATCAAATCAAATGCATTTGTCACATACACATGGTTAGCAGGTGTCAATGTAAGTGTAGCGAAATATTGTGCTTCTAGTTCCGACCATGCAGTAATATCTAACAAGTACCTAACAATTTCACAACAACTACCTTATACACACAAGTGTAAAGGAATGAATACGAATATGTACATAAAAATATATAAATGAGTGATGGCCGAACGGCATAGGCAAGATGCAGTAGATGGTATAGAGTACAGTATATACATATGAGATGAGTAATGTAGGGTATGAGAATATTATATAAAGTGGCATTGTTTAAAGTGGCTAGTGATACATTTAATTACATCAAGATGGCAAGATGCAGTAGATGGTATAGTGTACAGTATATACATATCAGATGAGTAATGTAGGGTAAGTAAACATTATATAATATAAAGTGGCTACTGATAAATTGATTACATCAATTTTTACATGATTAAAGTGGCTGGAGTTGAGTCAGTATGTTGGCAGCAGCCATTCAATGTTAGTGATGGCTGTTTAACAGTCTGATGGCCTTGAGATTGAAGCTGTTTTTCAGTCTCTCAGTCCCCGCTTTGATGCACCTGTACTGACCTCGCCTTCTGGATGATAGCGGGGTGAACAGGCAGTGGCTCGGGTGGTTGTTGTCCTTGATGATCTTTTTGGCCTTCCTGTGATATCGGCTGGTGTAGGTGTCCTGGAGGGCAGGAAGTTTGCACCCGGTGATGCGTTATGCAGATCTCACTACCCTCTGGAGAGCCTTCCGGTTATGGGCGGAGCAGCTGCCGTACCAGGCGGTGATACAGCCCGACAGGATGCTCTCGATTGTGCATCTGTAGAAGTTTGTGAGTGTTTTTGGTGACAAGCCGAATTTCTTCATTCTCCTGAGGTTGAAGAGGCGCTGCTGCGTCTTCTTCAACACACTGTCTGTGTAGGTGGACCATTTCAGTTTGTCCGTGATGTGTACACCGAGGAACTTAAAACTCTCCACCCTCTCCACTACTGTCCCGTCAATGTAGATAGGGGGCTGCTCCCTCTGCTGTTTCCTGAAGTCCACGATCATCTCCTTTGTTTTGTTGACATTGAGTGTGAGGTTATTTTCCTGACACCACACTCCGAGGGCCCTCACCTCCTCCCTGTAGGCCGTCTCGTCGTTGTTGGTAATCAAGCCTACCACTGTAGTGTCGTCTACAAACTTGATGATTGAGTTGGAGGCGTGCATGGCAACGCAGTCATGGGTGAACAGGGAGTACAGGAGAGGGCTGAGAACGCACCCTTGTGGGGACCCAGTGTTGAGGATCAGCGGGGTGGAGATGTTGTTACCTACCCTCACCACTTGGGGGCGGCCCGTCAGGAAGTCCAGGACCCAGTTGCACAGGGCGGGGTCGAGACCCAGGTTCTCGAGCTTAATGACGAGTTTGGAGAGTACTATGGTGTTAAATGCTGAGCTGTAATCGATGAACAGCATTCTTACATAGGTATTCCTCTTGTCCAGATGGGTTAGTGCAGTGTGCAGGCGATTGCATAGTCTGTGGATCTATTGGGGCGGTAAGCACATTGGAGTGGGTCTAGGGTGTCAGGTAGGGTGGAGGTGATATGGTCCTTGACTAGTCTCTCAAAGCACTTCATGATGACGGAAGTGAGAGCTACAGGGCGGTAGTCATTTAGCTCAGTTACCTTAACTTTCTTGGGAACAGGAACAATAGTGGCCCTCTTGAAGCATGTTGGGACAGCAGACTGGGATAAGGATTGATTGAATATGTCAGTAAACACACCAGCAAGCTGGTCTGCGCATGCTCTGAGGACGCGGCCGGGAATGCCGTCTGGGCCTGCAGCCTTGCGAGGGTTAACACGTTTAAATGTTTTACTCACGTTGGCTACAGTGAAGGAGATACCGCAGGTTTTGGTAGCGGGCCGTGTCAGTGACACTGTATTGTCATCAAAGCGAGCAAAGAAGTTGTTTAGTCTGTCTGGGAGCAAGGCATCGTGATCCGCGACGGGGCTGGTTTTTCTTTTGTAGTCCGTGATTGACTGTAGACCCTGCCACATACCTCTCGTGTCTGAGCCGTTGAATTGTGACTCCACTTTGTCTCTGTACTGACACTTAGCTTGTTTGATTGCCTTGCGGAGGGAATAGCTACACTGTTTGTATTCGGTCATGTTTCCGATCACCTTGCCCTGATTAAAAGCAGCTGTTCGCGCGTTCAGTTTTGCGTGAGTGCTGCCATAAATCCACAGTTTCTGGTTGGGGAATGTTTTAAGTCCTTTTGTTCACCGGACATAGAATTCCTCACAATCAAATGTCGACCGCATTATCTACCAAGAGAATTCTCTTCGATCATAATCATAGTCATGTATATTCCCCCCCAAGCAGACACATCATTGGAATCTATGTAAACTGGAAACCACATATCCTGATGCTGCATTTATTGTAGCCAGGGATTTTAACAAGGCTAATCTGAAAACAAGGCTCCCCAAATTCAATCAGCATATTGATTGTGCTACCAGGGCTGGCAAAACCCTAGACCACTGTTATTCTAACCTCCGCGACGCATATAAGGCCCTCCCCCGCCCTCCCTTGGGAAAAGCTGACCACGACTCCATTTTGTTGCTCCCAGCCTATAGACATAAACTAAAACAGGAAGCTCCCGCGCTCAGGTCTGTTCAACGCTGGTCCGACCAATCTGATTCCACGCTTCAAGATTGCTTAGATCACGTGGAGTGGGATATGTTCCGCGTTGCGGCGAACAACAACATTGATGAATACGCTGATTCGGTGTGCGAGTTTATTAACAAGTGCATCGGTGATGATATACCCACAGCGTCTATTAAGTTCATGTATGTTGTTATGATCACACTACGTCTCTTTAATCATAAGGCATACACCCCCGCCCTTCTTCTTACCAGAGAGATGCTTGTTTCTGTCGGCGCGATGCGTGAAGAAACCAGCTGGCTGCACCGACTCCGTTAGCGTCTCTTGAGTGAGCCATGTTTCTGTGAAACAAAGAACGTTACAGTCTCGGATGTCTCTCTGGAATGCTACCCTTGCTCGGATTTCTTCTACCTTGTTGTCAAGAGACTGGACATTGACGAGTAGTATGCTCGGGAGCGGTGCGCGATGTGCCTGTCTACGGAGCCTGCCAGAAGACCGCTCCGTCTGCCCCTTCTACGGCATCGTTGTTTTGGGTCGCCGGCTGGGATCCGATCCATTGTCCTGGGTGGTAGGCCAATCAGAGGATCCGCTTCGGGAAAGTCGTATTCCTGGTCGTAATGTTGGTGAGTTGACGTTGCTCTTATATCCAGTAGTTCCTCCCGACTGTATGTAATAAAACCTAAGATTACCTCGGGTAACAATGTAAGAAATAACACAAAATCAAATCCAGACATATTTATATGCTTTATAATGCTTTAGAATGACACTTCTGGTTTTGGCGGGAAATACCGGGAGAAAAGTGATCAATTCTGGGGATAGAACATTTGTAAAATACCAGGAAAATATTTAACCCTTGTGTGTGTGTGTGTGTGTGTGTGTCCGCATGTGTTCATTGTATGTATATATTAGTGCATGATGCATATCAGTTGGTACTACTGTTAGCCATACATTTCCAAGAGCCATCAATTTCCAAACACACTTCTTAATTACAAAAAATATAATTAAAAATCTGCTGAATTAATGGCTGTCAAAATGTTACCTATTGAATACTGGAATCGGTCAGACTCCACCTCCCACATATGTTGAAAACATTTCTGAAACATTGGAAACATTGAATTCACTTCACTGCACCCACATCTATTTCATACGGTGGTTTAATGTTTGACAGATATTATTCATCCACACTGACCATTTCTCCATCAACACATTTTTCATACGAGGAATGCTGGCCAGCAGAATCACTTTGTTGATGGAGACGCAGAGCTGAACCATGAGGGTGGAGGAGAGATGGTCTCCTGTTTTCTTTTTCTCTGTTCTTCCTTGCGCTGCAAGGCTACATTAACCATGTAGGCTTCGGTAACAGTATAATGTAGTAGACAGCATTTACATTATACACTGTAGAGCTTTTAATTTAGTCTGAAAAACACTAGATTGTATGTTGGAGACTCAGTGTATCCACCAGCAATATGTAGCAACCAGTTGTAGTGAATCCATACTGAAAAATGAACATTCATGCACACATGAGTACACAGACACACACACACCTGCGCTCATTCTCTTTAAAAAAAAAAAAAAAGACAGGTGTCAAATGTGAATGAGCCACACCCTTCCGAGTGCTAATTCTCTCCCTTTCATTGTAATATCCTTCAGAGTGCCTTTCTTGGCTTTTTAATTAGGCTATGGGGAGTTTGGCATAGACACTATTCCTCCAGAGTGTAGTATCTACTTCCCTCTCTCC
This sequence comes from Salvelinus fontinalis, assembly GCF_029448725.1. NCBI lineage: Eukaryota > Metazoa > Chordata > Actinopteri > Salmoniformes > Salmonidae > Salvelinus > Salvelinus fontinalis. Next base: position 34,212,858 of record NC_074696.1, on the reverse strand, counting down.
AACACTGAATAGCTCCAACCACCATATCACATGCTGTCACTGAAACCACAGTAGGTGAATTGCTAAACTAATATCCATGTGAAAGCCCCAAGTTTGAGAACTTATGGGTTACTTTAAGCATTTCATAATTGTACACGTGATAGCCTGTCATTACTCCTATCCCATTTCTGACAACAGTGAGGGTAAGGGATGTGGAACAGAAGCCTATAGCTGAGAATCTTAAACATTGTATTCCTGAAGGTCAAATCCTTTCCTAGCTACATCATAGACTTTTAAGTTAATTAAAATCAAATAACTTTATCTTTCCTGTCGGGGAAATTCTTGTGCAGCATAATGCATTTATTTTCAATCATGAAAACAAATGCTAGGAAATAGGGTAATTGTAGTAGTGCAGTTGTCTTTGTGTATAGTGACATAGAACTCAGCCTCAAGGGCACAGGGATTTATGTCCTGTATTTTGAAACCAAATAAACAATTGAGAATCTATTTAGGGCTGCCAGTAACTTTTCACAGCTGTTTAACTGCCTTTGACTATGACACATCCTCTAGTGTACATGGCTGATGAGCAGGGGATCTGACATTTACTCTTTTGTGTGTGTTCGAGAGAAATGGAGAAAGAAAAGGAAACATAAAGAGCACTTTATGATGGATCTAGACCCCCTATAGACACCCCTCAAACATTGCAAACAGTAGAACGTTATAAGATGTTTTCGTTCCCCCTTTTTTCACTATGAATGGATGTATGCAGTGTGCACTTTAAAAAAAAGTTTCCGTTATAAATCAAATGATATGGGCATTCAAAATGCTTTCTTAGAGAAAAAAAGCATATGACTTGTGACATACTGTTGAAGATAATTTATTTGTATTGATTAATCTTATAAACAAACAGGCGCTTAACATTTTGAGAGGAGATCAAGGACTTTCAATGATGCAGATCTTTTTCATTTTAATTTCTCAGCATATTTACACATTGACATAGAAACGACAACCGACTGTGATTTTGCCATCACGTTTCATTACAGTTGGCAAAGACTTGCACCATTTCCATGCTTAAACATCATGAGTTATGGATGAGGCAAACAGAAAATGGCAAAACATATCTATGGTACGGCATCAGCGCTCATTTGAAGTGTCACAGGGTGCTACATAGGCCTGGACAGCCCAAGAAAGAGAACAAAATGAGGCTGACGTCACAGCATGACTCCATTTTCCAATACGACGAGGCCCCGTTGCAACCCAATCTGAATGCCAAGCCACCAAGGACTTCAACACACATGCATGCACACGCACACACTCCAAGACAAACAAGGGGAAAAGTTGGCATCATGTTTTGTTTCTTTCAAACGTTCGAGATGCAGAGCCATAGTCACAATGGGAGGATTTGGAGGGCATTGTACCAGACATCTCTAAAACTGTTGGGGACTGGTGAACTGTGGGGGGTAAGGCCCCCGGTATGGTTGCTCAGCAAGTTGGAGTGGGGTGGGGTGTAAATGTTTTTTTTTACCATGTCAATTTCATGGTTTAAATTGAGTTATTACCATCATATACTGTACGTCTCTAACGTCAACGGTATGAACGTTACATCCTGCACTGCTTCCTTCAACTCACTGACTCACACTGTGCATCGGCAACCAATAAAACCCCACAAGCAAGCATCTGGTACATGACATTCAACTCTGATTGGCTGGCACACAATGACAGCAAAACGAGGCACAACCAGAAATTGTGAATTTCTTAAATCTGTCGACCTAATCGTAAGAATTAACCTTTCTTCAAATCCATACAGAAACTTCTTCTGAAATGTTGGGTGTCGTTTGTAAAAGTTGAATGATCCATTTAATACACGCTTTTTCTCTCCAAGTCCCTATACAGAAAGTCAGACTCATAGCATTGACTTGCCAAACTAGTATTTGGCACAACCCTTTATGTGTCCATAATGAAGGCACTTTATTAGGTCCTCGGTTCGGCCTACCCACAGAGCTCTGCTACTTCTCTATCAGTTTGTTGCCATTAGCGATGTCTATGGAATCTATCTTCTCTAAAGCCACTGTAGTGTTGGCAGCCTGTGTGGCAGCTGTAAGAAACACACAGTTACTGTTACTTACACAGAGCAGGGCTAGGATCATTTTCCATTTTACTTCCAGTCACCTCCTGAAATGAACTCAAGTTCATCAATTGAAAAACCCTTGTAAAAAGTTTTGGGAAATATCCAATTCAGGAATTGAGTTTCAGTTCATTTTCTAACTTATTTAGATTGACCCTGACCCTGATTGTAACACTACTCAGGAAGGGACAGCATGCAGCATTAGGTTGTAAAAATGAACCCTTCTTCCACCTATTTTTTTCCATAGCTCTCTCTATGCCAGTCAGCTATACTATTTGCACTGCCCCCTGTCTTTCTCCAAATACCTTTTCATGCACACTACCACCCCCAAAGCCACCACAAGGTTGTTTTCATACCTCACACAGCTAACGTGGAGTTTAATGACGCAGGCTAAGGATCCGAGTGATTTATCAAGGGCCATTGAGTTACTGAGAAGGGGCTGAAAAGCACGTTTTGACTCATGTTTCAAAGAAAAACAGCAGTCGCTGGCCAAACTTCTGGCAGATGGGCCATTTTGTTGTGTTTCACCCCACAAGCCGGAAAACGAGTCTGTTTCAGTACAACGCTACATTAACGTTTACAGTTCCGGGTTGGTGAATTGTTTTTTTTTTTATATTTATGGAAAGTTCTGCATGTGTTGGGTTAAACGGAATTTGTATTGGATATAAAAGTAAAATGTGGGTTAGTTTTAGACTAAAAGTCTAAGTTTTAGAGTAAAAGTTCACACACACACACACACACACACACACACACACACACACACACACACACACACACACACACACACACACACACACACACACACACACACACACACACACAGACACACACACACACACACACACACACTCACACACACTCACTCACACTCACACTCACACCGTTGTGCTTGGAATTGTAAATCAGAAAGGTGTTAATTGGGTTTATATTTAATTAACCTGCTCTACAATTTCTAAATTTTAATGAAGTTCGAGTACTTAGTTTCAACAGTGGTTTAGTTTCTACAGCATTTCTTTCTGTGTTTAACCACAGTCTTCTATGTCCTCTTTACAGTTTTTTTTACGATTGCTGACACACTACAATTTAACTTTTCCCACAATTAGCAAAACCTTACACTCAAGGAGCAAAACACAAGGCTAGATTTACACAACTGTAAGCACATTGTCAGCTTCACACTATTTGCAAAACATTACACACAGTGATTTGCAAAACACTAAACACACTTGTATACATCAGACACAGAAGTATATCATGATGTCACTTCCTTGAAATTCAAAAGCACTGACTGTCAAATTACCACACCTATGAGCCAATCTGTTACAGTTTTTCTCAGTCGCTTTGGTGCATTTCTTAGATCAAAAGTGCAATTCTTGATACTACTTGTACAAATTCCAAATCATCTAGTCACTTGTGCACATCATTAAAGCAATTTCTTATTCCTTTGAACAAATTGCAATTGATAATGTACAAGTGTCAGCTTTTTTCCACATTATCAATTGCTCATGTCATGTTGATCAAAATATAGTAGATGGTTCTCTGTTGAATAGTCTTACCCCTCAAAACATCTAGGCATTAGTTCCTTGCATAAGCCATTACGTGCAAAATTGTTGAACTATTTGTCATAAACTGTCAAGCATAGTTTTACACATTTGTATTAGACCTTTTGTACAAAAACGTGAATTGATGAATCGTGCAGGTGAAATTGACCCTCACTCATGAAGGAATGTAAAGTGTTCAACCAACAATCAACCAGTTGTCTAAATTTCTCAAAGGTGCATCTCATGAAGAATCAATTGGCAAGCATATATAGACAGACCACAACACAGAGTTGTAATTTTCCAATAATGGATGGACCAGGAAACGAACAGGGTCAGCAGCCAAGAGGAGGAAGAAGAGGAGCAAGGATGTGTGCTGGAAGGCAAAACAGAGGAAGAGACAGAAGAGGGCATAGGCGCATATCTGATGACATAAGGGCCACTATTGTAGACCATGTTGTCAATCATGGCCTTACAATGGCTGAGGCGGGTCGAAGGGTGCAGCCGAATATTGGGAGATCAACCGTGTCCTCAATAGTTCAAACGTTTCAAAGAGAGAACAGGTATGTCCACCAATGTACAGTGCACTGTTACTGTATATAAGCAGTATACTGTATACTTCCTACAATGCTTCATATTACAGTAGTCCACTTGTATTTCACAGCATACAGAAATATACTCTATACAGATACATACTGCATCTTACATGCACCCACCTGTATATTTTACAGTAAAATGTGTGTTCGCATAGTTTTTGTCTATGTGAAAGTGTGCGATGCATCACTGCATTTTTCCCCACATAGGACTGCAAGATTACTTCAAACCGGTGGCAGAGGACGCCTTTTCACACCTCAACAGGAGGAGGCTATTTGCACCATGGTTCGAGCAAACAATGCCATGAGACTCAGGGAAATACAAAGGACCATTAAAGAAGACAACGATGTCTTTGAAAACATCCACACGGTTAGCATCTCAACCATCGACAGGGTGCTGCATAGAAACCAGATGAGTATGAAACAGCTGTACCGTGTACCATTCCAAAGGAATGAAGACAGAGTTAAGGAGCTACGGTACCAGTATGTACAGGTAGAATATATATCTATGTAACTACACTGCTCAAAAGAATAAAGGGAACACTTAAACAACACAATGTAACTCCAAGTCAATCCCACTTCTGTGAAATCAAACTGTCCACTTAGGAAGCAACACTGATTGACAATAAATTTCACATGCTGTTGTGCAAATGGAATAGACAAAAGGTGGAAATTATAGGCAATTAGTAAGACACCCCCAAAAAGGGAATGGTTCTGCAGGTGGTGACCACACACCACTTCTCAGTTCCTATGCTTCCTGGCTGATGTTTTGGTCACTTTTGAATGCTGGCGGTGCTTTCACTCTAGTGGTAGCATGAGACGGAGTCTACAACCCACACAAGTGGCTCAGGTAGTACAGCTCATCCAGGACGGCACATCAATGCGAGCTGTGGCAAAAAGGTTTGCTGTGTCTGTCAGTGTAGTGTCCAGAGCATGGAGGCGCTACCAGGAGACAGGCCAGTACATCAGGAGACGTGGAGGAGGCCGTAGGAGGGCAACAACCCAGCAGCAGGACCGCTACCTCCGCCTTTGTGCAAGGAGGTGCACTGCCAGAGCCATGCAAAATGACCTCCAGCAGGCCACAAATGTGCATGTGTCTGCTCAAACGGTCAGAAACAGACTCCATGAGGGTGGTATGAGGGCCCGACGTCCACAGGTGGGGGTTGTGCTTACAGCCCAACACCGTGCAGGACGTTTGGCATTTGACAGAGAAAACCAAGATTGGCAAATTCGCCACTGGCGCCCTGTGCCCTTCACAGATGAAAGCAGGTTCACACTGAGCACATGAGCACATGTGACAGACGTGACAGAGTCTGGAGACGCCGTGGAGAACGTTCTGCTGCCTGCAACATCCTCCAGCATGACCGGTTTGGCGGTGGGTCAGTCATGGTGTGGGGTGGCATTTCTTTGTGGGGCCGCACAGCCCTCCATGTGCTCGCCAGAGGTAGCCTGACTGCCATTAGGTACCGAGATGAGATCCTCAGACCCCTTTGTGAGACCATATGCTAACACATGCACATTTGTGGCCTGCTGGAGGTCCTTTTGCAGGGCTCTGGCAGTGCACCTCCTTGCACAAAGGCGGAGGTAGCGGTCCTGCTGCTGGGTTGTTGCCCTCCTACGGCCTCCTCCACGTCTCCTGATGTACTGGCCTGTCTCCTGGTAGCGCCTCCATGCTCTGGACATTACGCTGACAGACACAACAAACCTTTTTGCCACAGCTCGCATTGATGTGCCGTCCTGGATGAACTGCACTACCTGAGCCACTTGTGTGGGTTGTAGACTCCGTCTCATGCTACCACTAGAGTGAAAGCACCGCCAGCATTCAAAAGTGACCAAAACATCAGCCAGGAAGCATAGGAACTGAGAAGTGGTGTGTGGTCACCACCTGCAGAACCATTCCTTTTTTGGGGGTGTCTTACTAATTGCCTATAATTTCCACCTTTTGTCTATTCCATTTGCACAACAGCATGTGAAATTTATTGTCAATCAGTGTTGCTTCCTAAGTGGACAGTTTGATTTCACAGAAGTGGGATTGACTTGGAGTTACATTGTGTTGTTTAAGTGTTCCCTTTATTTTTCTGAGCAGTGTACTTTACAGCAACATTTTGGAGTGATACATAGTACAGTAAGCATAAACTGCACACATTTCCATTGCTGTGGAAGGAACATGTAATATATGTACATTTTATGTCACTCTTCCTTACCAAAACAAATTCAACTGTGTGTTCTGGGATATAGCGTATAATGGAGTTGGAATCAAGTGAACCCTCTCACAACTTTGTATACGTGGATGAGGCTGGCTTCAACCTGACCAAATGCAGAAGGCGGGGTCGGAATATCATCGGTCACAGAGCTACTGTGGATTTGCCAGGCCAACGGGGAGGAAATATCAGCATGTGTGCTGCTATTTCGGAGCATGGTGTCCTAACCCATATCCCCCTTATAGGGCCATACAACACCCAGCATCTACTCAACTTTTTAGAGCCTCTCTACAGGGCTCTCATCCCTGATGATGAGAGGGGTCTGTTTAGAGAGGATTTGACAAAGTATGTGGTCATTTGTGATAATGTGAGTTTCCATCGATCAAACATCATAAGGCAATGGTTTGTGACCCACCCGAGGAGGCTCATAGAATTCCTCCCACCTTATTCACCATTCCTTAACCCAATTGAGGAGTTATTTTCAGCATGGAGGTGGAAGGTGTACGATCGTCAGCCACACACACAGATGACCCTGCTGGCTGCAATGGATGCAGCATGTGAGGACATCACAGTAGACGCCTGCAGAGGATGGATAAGGCATTCCAAAAGATTCTTTCCACGTTGCATTGGAAGGGAAAATATCCGGTGTGATGTGGATGAGAATATGTGGGCCGACAGACAGGAACGTCTGGATGTGTAGAGACAGCACAACAGTGCTGCGGGCAAAGTTGTGCCTTAGGGGTAGTTTCCTGTGTTTCTTTCTAATTGAGTTTTTTTTCCTTTGTGCCCCTTGGGTTGTCCAGTCTCTTTCAATCAATAACCCACATACAGTAATATGTAAATAGTACTGTTGAAATTGATATATGCCACAGAAGTGCAGCCTTGTGCATTTTCAATACAGTAACTGTCATCCAAACTGTAGCCTAAGTTTACATCAGGTAATACTGTCAAAGTCCACAGTTACATTGACAACATGCCTCAACATTTTGACGACCTTGTTCGTGAACAATGACTCAATGACTTATCATTCTGATGACACTGACATGATCATTGGCATGAATATTTACTTTTGAGAGACGTACTAAGGATTTTTAGTGACTGACTAGCTTTAGAAACATATCTATTGTATATTGCAGTTTGTACAAATTGTTCTGAGAAATGCACTTATTATTTTGCACATGTTAGGGATGATGTGAAAAATGCACTAAAGCGACTGAGAAAAACTGTAAACACAGCCATCAGGTGAACAAACACATGATTGCTAAATTGTAGACACACCAATCAGGTTTAAGCACTATAAAAATGCAGGAGGTAGGTTCACCTGCCTTCAACCAAAATGGAAGGAGTCAGAAGAAGAGTGAGGGTGAGAGGAGGAGTACACAGAGGAGGAGAAGGAGATAGAGGAAGAGGCAGAGCCCGAGTCAGAGGTCGAGGAAGACCTGAAGCAGGAGGAGAATGTGCACAAAGAAGAAGAGGCCCAAACTTATCAAATGACATTCGTGCAACACTAGTGGACCATGTTGTGAACCATGGATTGACGCTGAGGGAGGCTGGACTGAGAGTTCAGCCAAATCTTAGCAGATACACAGTGGCATCTGTCATAACGTCACTTTTCGACAGGAAAACAGGTAAAAGAAGATCTGTCTACAGTTACAGTAATCAGCCGCTTATTGTGTGCACCATATCCGCACTTGTGATACCCCTTCCTGTGACATTGTACAGTAAGTTACATGTATTATTCTCTACATAGGATTGAGGGTCGGGAACGACAAGGAGGAAGGGGGCCCATATTCACGCAAGAACAAGAGAGAGAGATAATAGACATGGTTTTGGCCAATAATGCTATCAGGCTCAGAGAACTACAAGCCAACATTATCGGTGACCATGCCATTTTCAATAATGTCCATCAGGTCTCTCAGTCAACACTGGCACGCATCCTGAAAAGACATCAGGTTCAAATGAAACAACTTTATCGAGTGCCTTTTGAGCGGAATTCAGAGAGGGTCAAACGGCTGCGACATGAGTATGTGGAGGTTTGTATTGTTCACTTTAACACTGTGATGTTGCATACTGCACACAGGACTTCTTTACATTGACTGTATACTAGACCTATCCTGAACTACACAATCTTGTCTTTCACTGTATTTCAGGGAGTTTTGCAGATGGATGCTGAGGAAATCCTGCATGAATTCATATACTGTATACTGATGAGGCAGGGTTCAACCTCACAAAAGCAAGAAGGCGAGGCAGAAATATCATTGGCCACAGGGCTATAATCAATGTCCCAGAGCAACGTGGGGATAACATCACCCTTTGCGCTGCCATTTCACAGCATGGGGTTGTCCTCCGTCATGCCAAAATGGGCCTTTACAACACACCTCACATTCTCGCATTTTTGGACCGATTGCACCACATCGTCACAGTAGGTAATGAAATGCACCAGATGCAATACACGGTCTTCTGGGACAATGTGTCATTCCACCGCTCTGCTTTGGTCCAGAACTGGTTTCAACACCATCCACAGTTGACAGTACTATACCTTTCACCATACTCTCCGTTTCTAAACCCTATCGAAGAGTTTTTCTCTGCATGGCGGTGGAAGGTTTACAATCTCCAGCCCCTTTCTCAGGTAACCCTCATTCAGGCCATGGAGGACGCCTGTGACAAAGTCGACGCCGCAGCTGTGCAAGGATGGATTCATCATTCAAGACGGTTCTTCCCGCGTTGTCTTGCTAATGACGATATTGCTTGTGATGTTGATTAAATTCTCTGGCCAGATCCAGCTAGGCGAAGAGATAATGTATAGTATGTTTACTGTAGTATTTTCTGTACAATATTGTCAGTTTTTTTCTGATAATTTTTTATGTTTGTTGTTGTTTTTTACTGTAATTGTAACCTGTACTGGATACAGTATTTTAAGTTTGTCTGTTGTTTGCTGAGCTAACAGTGTTATGCACACTACTGTAGTAGCATGAAAACTGGGACATGTTTTGTTGTGATTCTCCAAGTTGACATGTTGACTGATTTGGGTATATGGAGAGAAATAAATGATATTTTCCTCAGTCTGCAGCGTTGGTCTTGTGTAATGTTTGTATAGTTGCACTTTCTCTGTGTACTTCATTTACACTACTCTAATCACTGACAATTAGACTTGCTAAAAGTGTTTTAGGTTAGCAACAGCAGTGTGTAACTGGTTCAAAAAGATTGAAGTCATATGAAATGTGTGTGTTTCGTATGGTAACAAAATATCATTTTTATGAAGTCGTGTATAGTTTTGACAAAAGTGTTGTGCTACTTTGGTGTAGGGTTGTGCTAATTGTGTGTAGTGTGTGTAGTGTAGTGTGTAGTGTTTTGACAAACCGGGCCCTGTTTTCAAAATTGTGCTTAAACAATTGAAAAGAACTGTAAACACATTTTTTAAACCTTAGGTGAACTAATCAACTTCCATTTTCAGACTAAGGAAGGAGGTAAAATCCCTTCCTTATATATACTGCTCCACTTAATTTGACAGAATAGAAAAAAATTGGTATTTACTGTGAAATTACATGGTATTTACTATAAAATTACATTGTAAATAACGTGGTAATTTTAGATATCATTATAAAAATATACAAAAATACAGTCATCATTTATGTATGATATTTAAGACATTACTCTATTAATGCAAGTAAGTGGGAAAGATATGGCTCTAACACACTGTACGTGCTTCCATGCTGTGACAAGCCTTATTTCAAAGTTGACCTCTGCCAAACAATTTATATTTAAGTTAAGATGCTAAACATGACGTGAGATAGCACCTCTCTCTCTCTCAGGCCATCAATTCAAGTTGATCGTTTCACTCAGATCTCAAGTCGCAGCACACACTGACAAATGAGGGATTCTCTATGATCCATTAAATGGTATATTTATCTCAGTTCTAGGTTTCTATTCCCCAATAAATATGAAGAGACTCCCCCTGGATATTTATATTCATGCTATCATATTTTGTTTCAAAGATGAGTTCAATAGTAGTAGGGGACTGACTGACAAGGAGGTTTGGAATTTGCAGGGTTGGGTTTGCCAGATTTGGAGAAAGATTGACAAAGTGTTTGCATCAGATGCTAAGTTTGCCAGATGTAACAAACTCATGCTGTACCAGCCAAGTAAAGAAGAAAAATGATTTGCTTTACATTTGCTTTACAAATGTTGCAGCCAACAGTTCAGCTCGACCAAATCATTAACATATTTTACAACTATGGACATCCTCAGCCACCATACTCTGCCATCAATCTTCGGTAATTGGGGTGAGTGATATTACAGAAAGTATTACAAACAATTATCCCTTATTATTGTAGTTATTCTCAAAGCAATGCACTAAAATATCTGAATTGTGGAAATTGGAAACTAGGCTAATAAATGCTATGCTCATAATGCTACTTCAATACTTTCTCCAGGTATAGCTTTCTCAATAACAGGGATGCCAGTACACCAATGAATCTGCTCGAATAGAGATGAGACAAAATGTCAAGAATGGAGAAATACAGTACAGATAAAAAGACATTGAGTGCCTTATCTGTTTCTAGGGTCGAAATCTTTGAAGTCAGAGCCAATTTTGTACCTTGTTTGAGAGGCGAGATGTTGAACAGAATGGAGAGAGTTTGTTGGTACAAGCAACAAAAGCGTCAATGTGTTTAGATGCTAAATGTATCGAGACAGAACAACACAGAAGTTTTCTGTGTGCTTAAGTAGGCAGTTGTTCTACTTAAAGTTCAGGACCTGTATTGACAAAGAGTCTTAGAGACACAGAATCACTTATGTGTTTCAAATAGTAAGATAATCAAACATTGTAAATCTGCGTGGACAGATAGATCCTTGATTGGCTGAGACTGTGAATCCGGCCCAAAAATGGCTCTCCAGAGTCGGCCCCTCTGGCAAGATAAAATCAGAGTGTAGGGAAAGTGGGGTAGGCTACTTTGAGGCTAATCACCTCTGTGAAGGACTGCACTCGCCCCTGGCCCAGATCAATAACCTGGCTGGAGGATAAGATGGAGATCCTAAACGTGGCTGTCACTCACACAGACATGGGTAGTGTGTTTGTCAAGTGGCACAGCCTACTTTATGTCCTTTTGTCAAAATACCTATTCTCTAAGAAATTGAAAGATCGATGAATGTCTGGACCTCATACGCATCAATGCTATACCATACGGATATTATATTGACCATTTATATCAATGGTAACACATTCTAAGGTTCACTATCTATGTGTAGTACCTGGTATACATGCAGAAAGTAGTCATGCCCCTTGACGTATTACAGCCTAATATAAAACTGATTAAATAAATATTTTTTGTCACTCATCTACTCGATAATGGCAAAGTGAAATATGTTTTTAGATTTCCCCCCCAAATTTATTGAAAATGAAATACAGAAATATCTAATTTACATAACTATTCACACCCCTGAGTCAGTACTTTGTAGAAGCACATATGGCAGTGACTACAGCTGTGAGTCTTTCTTGGTAAGTCTCTAAGAGCTTTCCACACCTGGATTGTGTAACGTTTGCCCATTATTCTTTTCAAAATTCTTCAAGCTCTGTCAAATTGGTTGCTGATCATTGCTAGAGAACCATTTTCAGGAGTAGATTTAAGTCAAAAATGTAACTCGGCCACTCAGGAACATTCACTGTCTTCTTGGTAAGCAACTCCAGTGTAGATTTGGCCTTGTGTTTTAGGTTATTGTCCTGCTGAAATGTGAGTTCTTCTCCCAGTGTCTGGTGAGAAGCAGACTGAACCAGGTTTTCCTCTAGGATTTTGCCTGTGTTTAGCTCCATTATGTTTATTTTTATCCTGAAAAACTCCCCAGTCGTTAATGATTACAAGCATACCAATAACATGATGCAGCGACCACTATACTTGAAAATATGGAGAGTGGTACTCAGTAATGTGTTGTATTGGATATAACATTTTATATAAATAACACTTTATATCCAGGACAATTTTTTGCAGGATTACTTTCGTGCCTTGTTGCAAACAGGTTGCATGTTTTGGAATGTTTTTATTATGTACAGGCTTCCTTCTTTTCACTCTGTCAATTAGGTTAGTATTGTAGAGTAACTACAATGTTGATCCATCGTCATTTTTCTCCTATCACAGCCATTAAACTCTGCAACTGTTTTAATATCACCATTAGCCTCATGGTGAAATCACTGAGCGGTTTCCTTTCTCTCTGGCAACTGAGTTTAGGAAGGATGCGTGTATCTTTGTAGTGACTGGGTGTCTTGCGAGGCATTGGAAAACCTCCCTGGTTTTTGTGGTTGAATGTGACTTGTTAAGCAAACATTTACTTACATTTCTAAAAACATAATTCCACTTTTACATTATGGGCTATTGTGTGTAGGTCAGTGACAAAATCCATTATAAATTCAGGCTGTAACACAACAAAATGTGGCAAAAGTCCAGATGTGTGAATAATTTCTAAAGGCACTTGAGGTTATGTTTCTAGTGTTCCAAGTTTGGTTTGATAACAAACTGAAAATAACGTGCAATAGTTCGCTGGCTTGTAGACCATTCATTTGTGATTCGTACCTATCACATTACTTTGACACTGACCTCAATGTGACTGGTTACATTTACAAGCTGTATGACGAACACGGTGTACTACTCATACATGATTTACTACGGCTGTTGTCTCATAAAACTGCACACGTTATAACTGCAACGTGTATTTATTACTACTTCTCCAACGTCAACCATATCACAGCCTTAGCTGTATAAATGCATGTGAGTTTTTTTAAATGAAAAGACTAGGTCCAGACAAGCAGACACCTGAGATAAAGAGGCTGAATATCTCAAAATGTATTGTCTGCACCTCTAGTTTCATGGACGTCGATGTGTAACAATCAGATTGGATCTCCAACTAAGTTAACAATTAAAAAGTTAAAGAAAATACTGGGTCAATATGAGAGCAACAGGCATAACATACAAAGTAATAAGAAGTAGTTAGCAAAAATGCACAGATTGTCAACAATGACAGTTACAATCAAAATGTAAATAGTAAAGTAATAAAGTAGTATAGTAAAGTCAAAATGTAAATAGTAAAGTAATAAAGTAGTATAGTAAAGTCAATCAAGTTAGTACATCGAATCGCAACAAGTCTCAATCTCCAACAAAATAAGGAAGACCAAAATCCAATCAGAGTTTATATCTAGATCAAATAGTCAATTCCAAAAGCAAAAATGTGCAATCCCCTTCAAGATGCTAATATATAATTAACCCTAAAAGCGCCGAAAGGTGTTTTAGAACCCATTTATTATATCCTTCTGCATTTTTAGGACTTTGTCAAGCAACAAGTTACTGACGAAAAAACAAAAACATTTACCATGATTCCTGTGTTAATATGCAGGAATTAAAACATTCTCTCTCTTTTGTATACTAGTGACGCATGGATAAACTCAAATGTTGACTCAATAGTGCACTTTGGCACAGAGGTAGATAGATGTACACTCCCCTATGTATTTGGACAGTGAAGCTAAATATTTTAATTTGGCTCTATACTCCAGTATTTTGGATTTTAGATCAAATGTTTCATATGTAGTGACAGCACACAATTTCCCATTTTATTTTGGGGTATTTTCATACATATGTTTTACCGTTTAGAAATAAAATCACTTGATGTATCTATTCCCCTCAGTTGAAGGTGTCATAAGTATTTGGCCACATTCACTTGTAAACTCAGCAGAAACAAATAAATGTCCCTTTTTCAGGACCCTGTCTTTAAAAGATAATTCATAAAAATCCAAATAACTTCACATATCTTCATTGTAAAGGGTTTAAATACTGTTTCCCATGCTTGTTCAATGAACCATAAACAACTAATGAACATGCACCTGTGGAACAGCTTACAGACGGTAGGCAATTAAGGTCACAGTTATGAAAACTTAGGACACTAAAGAGGCCTTTCTACGGACTGAAAAGCACCAAAAGCAAGATGTCCAGGGTCCCTGCTGATCTGCGTGAACGTGCCTTAGGCATGCTGCAAGGAGGCATGAGGACTGCAGATGTGGCCAGGGCAATAAATTGCAATACTGTACTGTGAGATGCCTAAGACAGCACTACAGGGAGACAGGACGGACAGCTGATCGCAGTGGCAGACCACGTGTAACACATGCACAGGATCTGTACATCCGAACACAACAGCTGCGGGACAGGTACAGGATGGCAACAACAACTGCCTGAGTTACACCAGGAACGTACAATCCCTCCATCAGTGCTCAGACTGTCCGCAACAGGCTGAGAGAGGCTGGACTGAGGGCTTGTAGGCCTGTTGTAAGGCAGGTCCTCACCAGACACACCGGCAACAACGTCGCCTATGAGCACAAACCCACCGTCGCTGGACCAGACAGGACTGGCAAAAAGTGCTCTTCACTGACGAGTTGTGGTTTTATCTCACCAGGGGTGATGGTCGGATTCGCGTTTATCGTCAAAGGAATGAGCGTTACACCGAGGCCTGTACTCTGGAGCGGGATCAATTTGGAGGTGGAGGTTCCGTCATGGTCTGGGACTGTCACGATCGTGTGGAGGATTGACGGACCAAAACGCAGCAGTAGGAAAATAAGCCATATTCTTTTTAATGAATACGAAGGCAAAAACGAAACAAAAACACTTACACACTAACAAAACAAGAAAACGATCGTGAAGCTATGAACGAAGTGCACATACAGGCTACAAACGTATAACATAGACAATTACTCACATCACATGAAAGCCTATGGCTACCCTAAATATGGCTCCCAATCAGAGACAACAGAAATCAGCTGTCTCTAATTGGGAACTCATTCAGGCAACCATAGACTCTCCTAGACAACTAAACCAACATAGACAACGCTAGACACATGCACTCAACACAAACCCATACACTACACCCAACACCCCCTTTACCATATAACCACCCAAAACCTATAAAACACAAACATTCCCCATGTCACACCCTGACCTAACTAAAATAATAAAGAAAACAAATAATACTAAGGCCAGGGCGTGACATAACCCCCCCCTTAAGGTGCGAACTCCGGGCGCACCATTACACAGTCTAGCGGAGGGTCTGGGTGGGCTTCCTTCCACGGTGGCGGCTCCGGCACTGGTCGTGGTCCCCACCCCACCATAGTCACTAACCGCCTCCTTAGCTTCCTCCAAATGACCCCCCTCCACATTAACCCCACTGAATTAAGGGGCAGTTCCGGACTAAGGGGCAGCTCCGGACTAAGGGGCAGCTCCGGACTAAGGGGCAGCTCCGGACTAAGGGGCAGCTCCGGACTAAGGGGCAGTACCAGGGTAAGGGGCAGCACCAGGATAAGGGAGAGCACCAGGATAAGGGGCAGCACCAGGATAAGGGGCAGCTCCGGACTGAGGAACGGCAGCTCCGGTTGAGGGACTGCAGCTCCGGACTGCGGGACGGCCCATGGCTGGCTGACAGATCTGGCTGCTCATGGCTGGCTGACGGATCTGGCTGCTCATGGCTAGCTGACGGATCTGGCTGCTCATGGCTGGCTGACGGATCTGGCTGCTCATGGCTGGCTGACGGATCTGGCTGCTCATGGCTAGCTGACGGATCTGGCTGCTCATGGCTAACTGACGGATCTGGCTGCTCATGGCTGGCTGACGGATCTGGCTGCTCATGGCTGGCTGACGGATCTGGCTGCTCATGGCTGGCTGACGGATCTGGCTGCTCATGGCTGGCTGACGGATCTGGCTGCTCATGGCTGGCTGACGGATCTGCCTGCTCATGGCTGGCTGACGGATCTGGCTGCTCATGGCTGGCTGACGGATCTGGCTGCTCATGGCTGGCTGACGGATCTGGCTGCTCATGGCTGGCTGACGGATCTGGCTGCTCATGGCTGGCTGACGGATCTGGCTGCTCATGGCTGGTTGGCGGCTCTGGCAGATCCTGTCTGGTTGGCGGCTCTGGCAGATCCTGTCTGACGAACGGCTCTAGCGGCTCCTGACTGACGAACGGCTCTGACGGCTCGGGACAGACGGGCGGCTCTAATGGCTCGGGGCAGACGGATGGCTCAGATGGCGCTGGGTAGACGGATGGCTCAGATGGCGCTGGGTAGACGGATGGCTCAGATGGCGCTGGGTAGACGGATGGCTCAGATGGCGCTGGGTAGACGAGCAGTTCAGGCATCGCTGTGCAGACGACAGACTCTTGCCGGCTGAGGCGCACTGTAGGCCTGGTGCGTGGTGCCGGGACTGGTGGTACCGGGCTGGGGACATGCATCTCAGGGCTAGTGCGGGGAGCAGGAACAGGGCATACTGGACCCTGGGAGCGCACATTAGGCCTAGTGCGTGGTGCCGGAACTGGTGGTACCGGACTGGGGACACGCATCTCAGGGCTAGTGCGGGGAGCAGCAATAGGACGCACAGGACTCTGGGGACACACATGAGGCTTGGTGCGTGGTTTATGCACTGGTGGTAAAGGGCTGGAGACACGCACCATAGGGCTAGTGCGTGGAGGAGGCACTGGTGGTACTGGGTAGGGGCGGGGAGGTGGCGCCGGAAATACCGGACCGTGCATGCGTACTGGCTCCCTTGAGCGCCGAGCCTGCCCAACCTTACCTGGTTGTATGCTCCCCGTCGCCTGACCAGTGCGGGGAGGTGGAATAACCCGCACCGGCCTATGTAGGCGAACCGGGGACACCATGCGTAAGGCTGGTGCCATGTACGCCGGCCCGAGGAGACGCACTGGTGACCAGATGCGTTGGGCCGGCTTCATGACATACGGCTCAACGCTCAGTATAGCCCGGCCGATACGTGGAGCTGAAATGTACCGAACCGGGCTATGCACGAGTACAGGAGACACCGTGCGCTCTACTGCGTAACACGGTGTCTGCCCGTACTCTCGCTCTCCACGGTAAGTACAGGGAGTAGGCGCAGGTTTCCTACCTGACTTCGCCACACTCCCTTTAAGGCCCCCCCCAAGAAATTTTTGGGTTGTACTCACGGGCTTCCAGCCTTGTCTCCGTGCTGCCTCCTCATATCGCCTCCTCTCGGCTTTAGCTGCCTCCAGCTCTTCACGAGGAAGGCGATATTCTCCCGGTTGTGCCCACGGCCCCTTACCATCCAGTATCTCCTCCCATGTCCAAGAATCCTGTGTAGGTGGGTCCTGTTGCCGCTTTACATGCCGCTTGGTCCTATATTGGTGGGTAATTCTGTCACGATCGTGTGGAGGATTGACGGACCAAAACGCAGCAGTAGGAAAATAAGCCATATTCTTTTTAATGAATACGAAGGCAAAAACGAAACAAAAACACTTACACACTAACAAAACAAGAAAACGATCGTGAAGCTATGAACGAAGTGCACATACAGGCTACAAACGTATAACATAGACAATTACCCACATCACATGAAAGCCTATGGCTACCCTAAATATGGCTCCCAATCAGAGACAACAGAAATCAGCTGTCTCTAATTGGGAACTCATTCAGGCAACCATAGACTCTCCTAGACAACTAAACCAACATAGACAACGCTAGACACATGCACTCAACACAAACCCATACACTACACCCAACACCCCCTTTAGCATATAACCACCCAAAACCTATAAAACACAAACATTCCCCATGTCACACCCTGACCTAACTAAAATAATAAAGAAAACAAATAATAGTAAGGCTAGGGCGTGACAGGGACAGTGTGTCACAACATCATCGGACTGAGCTTAGTGTCATTTCAGGCAATCTCAACGCTGTGCGTTAAAGTGAAGACATCCTCCTTCCTCATGTGGTACCCTTCCTGCAGGCTCATCCTGACATGACCTTCCAGCATGACAATGCCACCAGTCATACTGCTCGTTCTGTGCGTTATTTCCTGCAAGACAGGAATGTCAGTGTTCTGCCCTGACCAGCGAAGAGCCCGGATCTCAATCCCATTGAGCACATCTGGGACCTGTTGGATCAGAGGGTGAGGGCTAGGGCCATTCCCCCCAGAAATTTCCGGGAACTTCCAGGTACCTTGGTGGAAGAGTGGGGTAAAATCTCACAGCAAGAACTGGTAAATCTGGTGCAGTCCATGAGGAGGAGATGCACTGCTGTACTTAATGCAGCTGGTGGCCACACAAGATACTGACTTACTTTTGATTTTGACCCCCCCTCCCTGTTCAGGGACACATTATTCCATTTCTGTTAGTCATTTGTCTGTGGAACTTTTTCAGTTTATGTCTCAGTTGGTGAATCTTGTTATGTTCATACAAATATTTACACACAATAAACGCAATTGACAGTAAGAGGACGTTTCTTTTTTTGCTGAGTTTAATGTATTAAAGTAGTCCAAAGTTTTGTGTTTGGTCCCATATTCCTAGCACACAATGACTACATTAAGCGTGTAACTCTACAAAGTTGTTGGATGCATTTTCAGTTCATTTTGGATGTGTTTCGGATTATGTTGTGCCCAATAGAAATTAAAGGTAAATAATCTATTGTATAATAATCTAAATAATCTAATCTATACTATCCATTTTGGAGTCACTTTTATTGTAAATAAGAATGTAATATTTCTGAACACTTCTACATTAATGCGGATGTTACCATGATTACGGATAAACATGCATTAATTGTGAATAATTATGAGTGAGAATGTTACAGAGGCATAAATACCATGACCCCCCCCCCCAAAAAAAATGCAAACCTCCCCTGTTATTGGTAATGGTGAGATGTTTCTATTTTCTACTTAAAGTTGGACGTTTATGGGATCAGATATGGTATCAGCTAGTGTTAGCACCATCAGCTAGCTTATCTCATAGACTCCCAGTCATTGTGCTAACGCTAGTTAGAAATGGCTTGTGAATGAATCTACCTTCAACTTTCTTCAAATCGCAAGCAGAGAAAAACTGTTTGTATCAATGAGTTTGTCTGAAAGGGCTAATTAACAAAAGCTGGCACTATCCCTAGGGATGAGCCCCAGAAATGGCTACGGTCGCCATCTTTGATTTGCCAATGCAAATAATGCAGATAAAGCCCGGCACATTAGATACATTACATAACAGTATGGAAATGACAAGATAAACATAAACAAGTGTTTCATAACATTAAACAAGTCAAATACATGTGTGTATGTGCCTATCACCTCACACGTGGCAGTGTGTAGCCAAATTAATATTGTAATATTGTATGAAGCCAAATTAATATTCTACTATGATGACACATTTATCCAGATACAAAAGTCCAGCCTTAAGTTGTCTAAATGCTCCATATGGACAATGCAGTAATGGCCTGGTCCACAGTCAAATTGCTTCAGACTGGTATGTATAATTTCTTCTCAAACTCACTCCAAGATATAATGGTATCACAATTGTACTACATTTGGTAGGTGTCACAGATGTGCTCTCCAACACACCTCATATTGAAAAACCCCAAATCCCCCCCCCCAAAAAACAATTGTCATCAGTATTTTATCGTTTTGAGAAACCTGAAGCCATCTGCAATATTGGCAAATCCAGGAGAATGAATATCTATTTTCTCTCCTAATCATAATTTCAATTTCCCTATCATTTGGGAGTCCTTACTATGTAAGCGGGGAAGCCTGGGCCCTTTCATCCCAGGTGGAGGTTTAATTAAAAAGCCAGCGTGTCTGCCTGTCAATCAATCGGGCGCCTCATCGGAAAGCCTGCCGCTTAGTCGCTGACAAGAGTGAGCCCATTTGATCTCAGGCTTTCAAAGGAGAAGGAGACTGGACGGCCATCAGAAATAATTTGCTTCGTGCTAGGACGTCCAAGAAGCGCTATTCTGACAGCACACAATCATATGCGGGTTAATGTGGTATCTTTCTTGTTAATCTTTTTCTTTATATCGTTACTATTAGAACTAACTTTGATATGACGTTTAAACTTATTTTTTTATTGAATTGAAAACTTTTGTAACTTTAATCTCAGGGGAAGATGGACATGTTGAGCTGGGCTTCAACACTATGTTCAAGTATAGTGCCTGCTAGAATTTTTTGCGTTCTGATGTCTTCATCCATGCATGGAATCCACAAAAAGTAGTTCATTTGATTATTGTTGTGTCTGCCACTGGAAGGAAAAATTCAACAACAATTGATGTTGTGTCTGCCCCGGCGAGAAAGTCCCATAGCTTTACTGACAACTTATTTTAGGAGAAATAGTGAGTGATGGAGAGAGAGACGTTCTACCATTTCTATTCTCCACAGCAGTGGTGGTAGCAGGGAGCCCTTCTATCCAGTTATAAGGCTATCTCTCTGGGGGATCGGAGTGGTGGAGTTTTGCAGTGTCTGTGACAGGGACTGGCCTTGAGTAAGTGCCCTGCGCTGTGTTATAATTATGTCAGCTGGGCTGCCCAACATGGGCAACTGATTAATAGGAGGACTGGTCCAGACACTGCGCGCACACACACACACACACACACACACACACACACACACACACACACACACACACACACACACACACACACACACACACACACACACACACACACACACACACACTCTTTCTCTCTCTCTCTCTCTCTCTCTCTCTCTCTCTCTCTCTCTCTTAGGAATTGTACAATCACACATGTGACGCACACAAGCAGACACACACACACACACGCACACAAACATACACACAGAGTAAGGGGCCGATGATAGATTAATCTCCCCTCTCATGTGGAGACAGATGTCCTGGGACAGTATAATACACAATTACTCTCCCTTATCACTTTGCCAGGGACAATAAAGCTTCCATAGTCCCCATAGCTCATGTAAATGAAGGAAACATTTATTTTACTTTTGCAACAACACCACGCTTATCACAGGGCCTTTGTTCCTGATGGGTGGGTGCTGATAGAAGACCTGTAGCTAAGGCGCTAGGCTAGGAGAGTGGCCACAGCAGTTTTACAGTAGCAGAGTGAACAGAAAGTAGCCAGAGGAAAGAGAGAAGCTCGGAAAAGCAATCACTTGGCTGACATAAGGACCATGAAAGCTTTGGCTAGACTAGACACACATACCACACACACACCCCTTATAAACAGGTGACCCCCAAACGCTACTTTAACTTTGTACAGTACATAGTAATAGGTTTGAGACCTGGGAAACATTCTTTTGGCAAATTAATCCTGTGGAAGAAACACCTCTCCAAGAGGCCATAGGGGGAAATAAACTCAGGGCACAACATCTGTTTAAAAATACCTCGACAAGAAGCTGGATAACTTTTTCTCACTAAACCAGGCAGCACAACGGTTCTGATCCAAGACAAATCTCTCTCTGACATGGATGTTGTTATGATAATCTATCTAATTAAGGAGAGAAGTGATATCTTAAAAACAGAGGGAAAAATAACTAAATATATGGAATTTATCCACACACACACACACACACACACACACATACACGCACCACACACACATGCACTACAAAATACCAATCCTAAAAGGAGAGTTGAGGAATAGCAAAAGTCCTCAGAGAACGTCGGCACACAAATGTCTTAGATATGGAAATGCCATAATTGTCATACTCATAAAACATGTATAAAACTGTATTTAAGAGTCAGCCTGCATCAGTACCATAAAGAGCATGATGCACTTAGAGAAATTAATTGGGCCAACAGAGTATGTCTGTTGGCATCGCTAACCCTAAAGACACAGATGAGATTCATTTACGCCTTGGAAAAATAACAACAACAAAAAAAGAACAGAAATACAATGACTTAGCCTCCTTACAACTGGACCAGCTCCTTCCCCATACTTGGGAATGGGACATGCATAAAAACCTAATTAGGGACATTTGTGTGTTTCAAAACTCTTCGAATAGATGAACGCATGACACCGGGGAGGTATTTGCATTCGTATTCTCTGGGCTGTTGCGTTGCGGTGAGGTCAGTGTTAAGCCACTGGATCTATGATTAAAACATAACAAACTCACAAGACATTCATAACAGGAGAACTGACTCAAAGTTGAACTTTTTGGCAGTTTTTAATCTAGAGGAAAGAAACACTTTTAGCGTATTAGTACCATCTTTCTTCACCACAAATTACAAGCTCTTATGGTGAAGCCACGCCCACCTCCCCCAAAAGAATTAAGAATATCCTCCAAAATGCTACCATACAGTACAGCAGTATTGATGAGATATAATAATGCATTTACCATAATGTAATACACAGTTGAAGTCATGAAGTTTACATACACCTTAGCCAAATAACAATTCATGACATTTAATCCTAGTAAAAATTGCCTAATTTAGGTCAGTTAGGATCACCACTTTATTTTAAGAAAGTTATATGTCAGAATAATAGTAGAGAGAATGATTTATTTAAGCTTTTATTTCTTTCATCACATTCCCAGTGTGTCAGACGTTTACATACACTCAATTAGTATTTGGTAGCATTGCCTTTAAATGATTTAACTTGGGTCAAACGTATCGGGTAGCCTTCCACAAGCTTCCCACAATAAGTTGGGTGAATTTTGGCCCACTCCTCCTGGCAGAGCTGGTGTAACTGAGTCAGATTTGTAGGCCTCCTTGCTCGCACACGCTTTTTCAGTTCTGCCCACAAATCTTCTATAGGATTGAGGTCAGGGCTTTGTGATGGCCACTCCAATAACTTGATTTTGTTGTCCTTAAGCCATTTTGCCACAACTTTAGAAGTATGCTTGGGGTCATTGTCCATTTGGAAGACCCATTTGCGACCAAGCTTTAACTTCCTGACTGATGTCTTGAGATGTTGCTTCAATATATCCACATAATTTTCCTGCCTCAAGATACCATCCATTTTGTGAAGTGCACCAGTCCCTCCTGCAGCAAAGGAGCCCCACAACATGATGCTGCCACCCCTGTGCTTCACAGTTGGCATGGTGTTCTTCGGCTTGCAAGCCTCCATATTTTTTCCTCCAAACATAACGATGGTCGTTAGCTGTTGATCTTGTGCAGTTGCAAACCGTAGTCTGCCTTTTTTATGGCGGTTTTGGAGCAGTGGCTTCTTCCTTGCTTAGCGGCCTTTCAGGTTATGTCGATATAGAACTTGTTTTACTGTGGATATAGATACTTTTGTACCTGTTTTCTCCAGCGTCTTCACACGGTCCTTTGGTGTTGTTCTGGGATTGATTTGCACTTTTCGCGCCAAAGTACGTTCATCTCTAGGAGACAGAACGTATCTCCCTCCTGAGCGGTATGACGGCTGCGTGGTCCCACGGTGTTTATACTTGTGTACTATTGTTTGTACAGATGAACGTGATACCTTCAGGCGTTTGGAAATTTCTCCCAAGGATGAACCAGACTTGTGGAGGTCTACAATTTTTTTTCTGAGGTCTTAGCTGATTTCTTTTGATTTTCCCATGATGTTAAGCAAAGAGGCACTGAGTTTGAAGGCAGGCCTTGAAATACATCCACAGGTACATTTCCAATTGACTCAAATGATATCAATTAGCCTATCAGAAGCTTCTAAAGCCATGACATAATTTTCTGGAAATTTCCAAGATGTTTAAAGGCACAGTCAACTTAGTGTTTGTAAACTTCTGACCCACTGGAATTGGGAACCCACTGGATACAGTGAATTATAAATGTAAAATCTGTCTGTAAACAATTGTTGGAAAAATTACTTGTGTCATGCACAAAGTAGATGCCCTAACCGACTTGCCAAAACTATAGTTTGCTATAGTGTGGTTGAGTGGTTGAAAAATGAGTTTTAATGACTCCAACCTAAGTGTATGTAAACTTCCGACTTCAACTGTATGCGACGTACACAGTATCCAGGCAGGAAACCGCACTAGGCCTGCGTTTTTTGTAATCTACAATTCATGGTAAATGTATTTTTGTAAAAACTTCAACAGCTAAACAAAAGGTACAACAAAATAGAAAACAAAACAGAGGCTTAGATGTGATGCCTACACTATGGCATACACAGTATGAAATGTGAAACACAGACCTAGGCTACACCAATACACTACTGTAGTGGGATATGTGCAAAAGTGGAGTTTTATGAGAGATTTGTTCAAAGGACTGTTTGTAGAACTGAATTGTTCTACAAATCTGTTCATTTTAATGTGATAGTGTTGAACACAATATTATTTTATTATGATGAATATACAGCATGCCTTTTAGAATTTGTCACTCTAAATTCAAGAGTTCTCGTTTTGCAGGTTCCTCCGTCCGTCCGTC
Source organism: Salvelinus fontinalis (assembly GCF_029448725.1). Classification (NCBI taxonomy): domain Eukaryota; kingdom Metazoa; phylum Chordata; class Actinopteri; order Salmoniformes; family Salmonidae; genus Salvelinus; species Salvelinus fontinalis. The sequence goes on along the minus strand of NC_074696.1, from coordinate 34,188,302 downwards.
TGGTATATTGGCATAATGCATGACCGTGTCTCCGAAGGACGTCGGCTGGTTTACAAATGACACCCTATTTGTGAAATCAAAACAATATTATTCCACCTGGGTTGATTTAATTGCTAAGATGGACCTTTAAATGTGATTAAAATGAATGCAAGCAGATTAGTGGGTACGCTGGTCATGTGACCAGGGGCTGTCTGGTGCCCATGTTAGATTTCCCTGCACGCATCAGGAACTTGACACTAGCCTACCAGCTGAGCTCTGCTACACAATGCCCTGGGCAACTCAAATGGTAATTGGGCTGCTAATATGCCATTTCATTTGCCACAACCTGTAGACATCACTTAGCATCAACAGAGGAACCAAAGCGCTAACTGTTAGTGACCACCAAGTCTTACATCCACTGGTGCCCAATGTCACTACTGCTGATTTCTCTAGTGCTTTGCTAGGTCCATTTTGAAAACATACACAGTTAGTGATGATCGCAGAGCATAATATTCTTGAATGTAGTTCATTAATAAAGAATGTTCTGAATTGTAATTTGGCTTGAATTGAATATGGCAAAAGTCCAGAAAGTGAACACAGATATCTGTGGGGAGGGTAGGTTTCACAATTGTAATTAATGGCACTTTGTGTGCCATCTTTTGTACAACCAAGTCAGCATTTTCCATGTCATTAGCACAATAGAAAGGGTCAGGGCTGTAGAAGGGTAGAATTGTTGAGATTTGAGGCAAATGAGAATATGGCAGTATTCAAGAGCAGTACTACTCCAAGACTGGTGGCAATAATGGCATACCATAATAAAGAATTATCGCTTATCAATCTTAACTGGCAACCCTCATACTTAGCGATCTGGTGGTGCACTTGTAATTGTACAAAGTTGTGCTCAGTTGAGCAGTGGAATAAAAATATTAACTGGCAACCCGAAATACATGCATTATTTTGACAGTAATGCACTGAAATGGCTTATCAATGGCTACAACTTGTCATCTTCCTAAGACAACCTAGGCTGCTTATTGCTGTGCTGTACATTAACACATTAAAATGCCTCCTGGATTCCATTAATACATCTCATTGGCATAACATTTCCATTGGATTTGTATGCTGAATTTTTGATGACCACCGGAGCACCAGAAATCCCTTATTACTTCAAATTCAATCAATCACTCATCTGTGAATGGCCGTATTGTGTCTGCTTGCACGCTGTAGCGGTTTCATGTTGATTATGGAGATTGCCGTTAAATCTGTAGAACAATGCAGACTCCCTTGCACATGGTCGTTCCTGAGCATGTCACTGCTTCATTACTATTGACATGCTGCATTATTTAATGTACTTAAGTGTCTTCATCTCTCTGGGATTGGAAAGTGCCAAATGCACTGTTACATACTGTTAGGCCATGCATGGGATCACAACAGCTAAATCAATCATACGTCCATATCTCAAAATGAGGTTCAGCCCTTCTTCAAACTTGAATACTACAGGATTACTAAATAACTAGGCCAAGAGCTAAAATGCATCAGACGTATTCCGTGACAATACCAAATTGAATGCTGAAAAACTTTAGACAAGTACTAACTTCAGTGCGGAAATGATTTGTATAACTTGCCAATTAGGTCTGCACCACTACACATTTCATTCCAGATACATTGTCACGTTGGTAACAATGATTCAGGAGACAGACGCAGGAATGAGTAATAGTTTTTTTAAATTATACCCCAAATTACGACGTTCCGTGGAAGGGCACGGGGACGAAGACCAAACAAACACGTAACAAAAACACAGGGTTGAAACCAAAACAAAAGAGCGAGGAGTTCATTGAATAAATAACATAAGCGCACGATGATTAACACATGGGACGAGACCCATAATCATCTGTGCAATCCACAAGGGCACGAAAGCCCAAAACACAAAGCACAGGTACTCATAACGGACATTGTAACAATAATCAACCCCCCAATGGAAACCAAACGGCACATATATACAAATACTAATCAGTGGGAATAGGGGACAGGTGTGCAGGTGTGCGTGATGAAATTTCCGGAGGGATCTGTGACATACGTGATTCTGGTCACAACTTGTGGACTTGTTTACGTGCTGCTGTGCGGTTTGTTGCTAACGTTACTTTGTTACCTGCCAACTTTACATGTTTTACTTTTTAATTACCGTTTTATATTTTTATTTTTCCCCCTCGCTCTACTTTTTTCATTCAACTTTTTCACCCCAGATTCTTTATGACCTCCACCAGCCGAAGCTGGTAACATTAAAATTAACATTACAAGTAACATTAAAATTATGCCTTGTAATTGCAGTTGCTGTACTCATAATACACAGGAGAACAACGCCTTACGGTGAGGATAGCTGTGCTGCAAGCCCAGCTTTAGGCAAGGGTAATTTAACTTCTTATGGCTGGGGGCAGCATTGAGTAGCTTGGATGAATAAGGTGCCCAGAGTAAACTGCCTGCTACTCAGTCCCAAAACCTAAAATATGCATATTATTAGTAGATTTGGATAGAAAACACTCTGAAGTTTCTAAAACTGTTTGAATGATGTCTGTGAGTAATACAGAACTCATGTGGCAGGCAAAAACCTGAGGAAAAATCCAACCAAGAAGTGGGAAATCTGAAGTTTATAGGTTTGCCTATCCAATATACAGTGTCTTTGGGGTCATATTGCACTTCCTGAGGCTTCCACTAGATGTCAACAGTCTTTAGAACATTGTTTGATGCTTCTACTGTGAAGAATGAGGGAAGGAGAGCTCTTTGAGTCAGGTGTCTGGCTTGAGTTGATCACGCGCGCTCCCGTGAGAGCGACCTGCATTCCATCGCATTTCTGAAGACAAAGAAATTCTCCGGTTGAAACATTATTGAAGATTTATGTTAACAAACATCCTAAAGATTGATTCTATACATCGTTTGACATGTTTCTATGAAAATGTTTGACTTTTCGTCTGACCTGAGCGTCATCAATTTGTATTTTGGAACTAAACGCGCAAACAAAAAGGAGGTATTTGGACATAAATTATGGACGTTATCGAACAAAACAAACATTTATTGTGGAACTGGGATTCCTGGGAGTGCATTCTGATGAAGATCATCAAAGGTAAGTGAATATTTATAATACTATTTCTGACTTTTGTTGACTCCACAACATGGCGGATATCTGTATGGCTTGTTTGGGCTCTGAGCGCTGTACTCAGATTACAGCATGGTGTGCTTTTTCCGTAGAGTTTTTTAAAAATCTGACACAGCGGTTGCATTAAGGAGAAGTTTATCTAAAGCTCCATGTATAATACTTGTATCTTTTATCAATGTTTATTATGAGTATTTCTGTAAATTGATGTGGCTCTCTGCAAAATCACCGGATGTTTTGGAGGCAAAAGATTACTGAACATAACGCGTCAATGTAAACTAAGATTTTTGGATATAAATATGAACTTTATCGAACAAAACATACATGTATTGTGTAACATGAAGTCCTATGAGTGTCATCTGATGAAGATCATCAAAGGTTAGTGATTCATTTTATCTCTATTTCTGCTTTTTGTGACTCCTCTCTTTGGCTGGAAAATGGCTGTATGTTTTTTTTGTGACTAAGCACTGACCTAACATAATTATATGGTGTGCTTTCGCTGTAAAGCCTTTTTGAAATCGGACACGGTGGCTGGATTTACAACAAGTTTATCTTTAAAATAGTGTCAAATACTTGTATGTTTGAGGAATCTTAATTTTGAGATTTGTTTTTTGAATTTGGCACCCTCACTGGCTGTTGTCAAGTCGATCCCGTTAACGGGATCTCAGCCATAAGAAGTTTTAAGTGTAGGAAAGGATGAAACAGCGTCTGTGCCACCAATAAGTACAGAGAGTAGTATAAATCCCTCGCACAGTCCTCACAGCCGGACAATTTTCACATGACTTCTGGAAGGAAATGCTGTAGGAATGCTCAACCTGTGTCGCTCATTCAGCCGAAAGAAACTTTCAACCGGTTCTCCCCATTAAGGCTAATCTGAAGATGGTGCTGGATAAGGCTAAAACTGGCGAATGTATAGGGATATTGTTATCCACATCGGCACCAACAATGTTAGGATGAAACAGTCAGAGGTCACGAAGTAAAATAGCTACAGCGTGTAAATCAGCTACAAAGATGTGTCAGCATCAAGTAATTGTCTCTGGCCCCCTCCCAGCTAGGGGGAGTGATGAGCTCTACACCAGAGTCTCACCACTCTATCGCTGGTTGAAAACTGTTTTCTGCCCCTCCCAAAATATATAATTTGTAGATAATTGGCCCTCTTTCTGGGACTCACCCACAAACAGGACCAAGACTGGCCTGCTGAGGAGTTACAGACTCCATCCTAGCTGGAGGGGTGCTCTCATCTTATCATCTTACCTCCTCTAGCTCCACAATGAGATAGGGCGCAGGCCAGGCAGCAGGCTGTTAGTCAGCCTGCCAGCTTAGTGGAGTCTGCCAATAGCACAGTCAGTGTAGTCAGGTCAGTTATCCCCATTGAGACTGTGCCTCGATCTAGGTTGGGCAAAACTAAACATGGCGGTGTTTGCTTTAGCAATCTCACTGGAATAGACCTCCTCCACTCCTGTCATTATTGAAAGAGATTGTGATATCTCACATCTCAAAATAGGGCTACTTAATGTTAGATCCCTCACTTCCAAGGCAGTTATATTTAATGAACTAATCACTGATCATAATCTTGACGTGATTGGCCTGACTGAAACATGGCTTAAGCCTGATGAATTTACTGTGTGCAGCCTACTCAATCACGTTTTATAGCTACAGTTTACAGGCCTCCTGGGCTGTATACATCGTTCCTCACCGAGTTCCCTGAATTCCTATCAGACCTTGCAGTCATGGCAGATAATGTTCAAATTTTTGGTGACTTTAATATTCACATGTAAAAATCCACAAACCCACTCCAAAAGGCTTTCGGAATCATCATCGACTCAGTAGGTTTTGTCCACCATGTCTCTGGACCTACTCACTGCCACAGTCAAAGTCTGGACCTAGTTTTGTCCCCTGGAATAAATATTGTGGATCATAATGTTTTTCCTCATAATCCTGGACTATCGGACCACCATTTTATTACGTTTGCAGTCGCGACAAATAATCTGCTCAGACCCCAACCAAGGATCATCAAAAGCTGTGCGATGAATTCTCGGACAACCCAAAGATTCCTAGATGCCCTTCCTATCATGTATCAGAGTAAGACCCAGATGCAGAGTGTCGAAGAAACAATATGTAATGTTCTAACAAAGGCAAGCAGAAGACAGGTCAAGGCAGGCAGAGGTTGGTAATCCAGAGGGAGGGAGGGGTACAGGTCGGCGGACAGGCTCAGGGGCTGGCAGAGTGGTCAAGCAGGCGGGCTCAGAGACAGGACAGGCAAGGGTCACAAATGGGAGGACTAGCAAAAAGAGAATAGAAGCAGGAGTACGGGAAAAACACGCTGGTTGACTTGGAACATACAAGACAAACTGGCACAGAGAAACAGGAAACACAGGGTTATATACACCAGGGACAATAAGCGACACCAGGAGGGGGTGGAGACAATCACAAGACAGGTGAAACAGATCAGGGCGTGATACTTCCAGACTCCCTCCACCTACCCAAGGACGCCAGAGTACAAAAATCAGTTAATCACCTAACTGAGGAACTAAATTTAACCTTGCGTAATACCCTAGATGCAGTCACAACCTTAAAAACCCAAAACATTTGTCATAAGAAACTAGCTCCCTGGTAAACAGAAAATACCCAAGCCCTGAAGCAACCTTCCAGAAAATTGGAACGTAAATGGCGCTACACCAAACTGGAAGTCTTCCGATTAGCTTGGAAAGACAGTACCGTGCAGTATCGAAGAGCCCTCACTGCTGCTCGATCATCCTATATTTCCAACTTAATTGAGGAGAATAAGAACAATCCCAATTGTATTTTTGATACTTTTGCAAAGCTAACTAAAAAAGCAACATTCCCCAATAGAGGATGGCTTTCACTTCAGCAGTGATAAATTCATGAAATTCTTTGACGAATAGATCATGATCATTAGAATGCAAATTAAAGATTTCTCTTTAAATCTGCGTATTTCTCCAAAGCTCTGTTATCCTAAATCTGCACAACACTGCCAGGACCTAGGATCAAGGGAGATGCTCAAGTTTTTTAACACTATATCTCTTGACACATAAATGGAAATAATCATGGTCTCTAAACCTTCAAGCTGCATACTGGACCCTATTCCAACTAAACTACTGAAAGAGTTGCTTCCTGTGCTTGGCCCTCCTATGTCGAACATAATAAACGTTTCCCTATCCACTGGAGGTGTCCCAAACTCACTAAGTGGCACTAATAAAGCCTTTCTTGAAAAAGCCAAACTTTGACCCAGAAAATATAAAAAACTATCGGCCTATATCGAGTCTCCCATTCCTCTCAAACATTTTAGAAAAACCTGTTGCGCAGCAACTCACTGCCTTCCTGAAGACAAACAATGTATACGAAATGCTTCAGTCTGGTTTTAGACCCCATCAAAGCACTGAGACTGCACTCGTGAAGGTGGTAAATGACCTTTTAATGGCGTCAGACCAAGGCTCTGCATCTGTCCTTGTGCTCCTAGACCTTAGTGCTGCTTTTGATACCATCAATCACCACATTCTTTTGGAGAGATTGGAAACCCAAATTGGTCTACATGAACAAGTTCTGGCCTGGTTTAGATCTTATCTGTCGGAATGATATCCGTTTGTCTCTGTGGATGGTTTATCCTCTGACAAATCAACTGTAAATTTCCTCAAGGTTCCGTTTCAGGACCACTAATGTTTTCACTATATATATTTTACCTCTTGGTGATGTCAATCGGAAACATAATGTTAACTTCCACTGCTATGCGGATGATACACAGCTGTACATTTCGATGAAACATGGTGAAGCCCCAAAATTGCCCTCCCTGGAAGCCTGTGTTTCAGACATAAGAAAGTGGATGGCGGCAAATGTACTATTAAACTCGGACAAAACAGAGATGCTAGTTCTAGGTCCCAAGAAACAAAGAGATCTTCTGTTGGATCTGACAATTAAACTTGATCATTGTACAGTTGTCTCAAATAAAACTGTGAAGGACCTCTGCGTTACTCTGGACCCTGATCTCTCTTTTGACGAACATAAGACTGTTTCAATAACAGCTTTTTTCCATCTACATAACATTGCAAAAATCAGAAACTTTCTGTCCAAAAATGATGTAGAAAAATGTATCCATGCTTTTGTCACTTCTAGATTAGACTACTGCAATGCTCTACTTTCCGGCTACCCGGAAAAGCACGAAATAAACTTCAGACACGGCTGCTAGAATCTTGACTAGAACCAAAAAATGTGATCATATTACTCCAGTGCTAGCCTCTGTACACTGGCTTCCTGTTAAGGCTAGGGCTGATTTCAAGGTGTTACTTGCCAACCTACAAAGCATGACATGGGCTTGCTCCTACCTATTTTTCCGATTTGGTCCTGCCGTACATGCCTACACATATGCTATGGTCACAATAGGCAGGCCTCCTTATTGTCCCTAGAATTTCTAAGCAAACAGCTGGAGACAGGGCTTTCTCCTATAGAGCTACATTTTTATGGTATGGTCTGCCTATCCATGTGAAAAACGCAGGCTCGGTCTCATCCTTTTTAGGGATAGGCGTGTGAAACTGGAGGGCGCGCAATTCAAATAAATAATCATAAAAATTATGGATATTAAACATTTAGGTACATATAAGTGTCTATATCGTCTGAAAGCTTAAATTATTCTTAATCTAACTGCACTGTCCGATTTACAGTAGCTATTACAGCGAAAACATGCCATGCGACTGTTTGAGGACGGTGCCCCACCTCTAAATATTTTCTTCCATTGGCACAGGTACATTCACAAATAACAATGAAATATTCACTAACTTTTTGAAAATCTTCCTCTGATTTGTCATCCAAAGTGTCCCAGCTATAACATGTAGTGTCGTCTTGTTAGATAAAATTCTTCTTTATATCCCAAAAAGTCTGTTTAGTTGGCGCCATCGATTTGAGTAATCCACTCGTTCAACATGCAGAGAAAGGAATCCAAAAATCTATCCCTAAACTTTGTTTCAACAAGTGAAAATACATTTCTATGTACTCCTCAGATACCCTAAAATGTAATCAAACTATAATATTTCTTACGTAAAGAAGTATGTTCAATTGGAAACCGATTTTGGCAGGTGCGTCCTGTCTTCATGGCGCTCGCAAACACAGATTTCCAAGACTGTGTCCCTCTAAAACGTTTTTTTTTTTTTTTTTTTTTTTTAAGTTACAAGCCTAAAACCTTGAACATAGACTGCTGACACCGTGTGGAAGCCATAGGAATTTCACCCAGGGAGCAAATGTTCAATTTGACCTTTTACTTGCCTTTCTAAGAGGATGGTCTCTCTAAAAAATAAAAAAAAATCCGGGTGGTTTTTCTTTGGATTTTCTCCTACCATATCTATTGTGTTATATTCTCCTACATTATTTTACATTTCTACAGACGACAAAGTGTTTTCTTTCCAATGTTACCAATTATATGCATATCCTGGCCTCAGGCAGGTTACTTTGGGCACGTCATTCAGGCGGAAATGGAGAAAAAAGGCGCATAGCCCTAAGAAGTTGTTTAACCTGTCTAGGACTGCGGTTCCTCGCCAACAGCCAATGAATTTGCAGGGCGCCAAATTCAATCTCATAATTCAATTTTCTCAAATATACAAGTATTAGACACTATGTTCGATTTCAAAAAAGATTTTCGGCAAAAGCAGAACATATCATTATGTTAGGTCAGCAACTAGTCACAGAAAGCATACAGTGATTCTCCAAGCAAAGAGAGGAGTCACAAAAAGCAGAAATATTGATAAAATGAATCACTAACCTTTGATATTCTTCATCAGATGACACTCCCGGGACAACATGATACACAATACATGTATGTTTTGTTCGATCAAGTTCATATTTATATCCAAAAACCTCAGTTTACATTTGGCTTTGCCTCCAAAACATCCCGTGAATTTGCACAGAGCCACATCACATCACAGAAATACTCATAATAAACATTAATAAAATATACAAATGTTATTCACAGATTTAAAGATATAATTCTCCTTAATGCAACCGCTGTGTCAGATTTTTTTTAAACTTTACGGAAAAAGCAAACCATGAATTAATCTGAGTACGGCGCTCAGAGACATACACAACCCAAGAAGATATCTGCCATGTTGGAGTCAACATAAATCAGAAATAGCATTATAAATATTCACTTACCTTTGATGATCTTCGTCAGAATGCACTCCCAGGAATCCCAGTTCCACGATAAATGTTTGATTTGTTCCATCAAGTCCATCATTTATGTCCAAATTCCTGGTTAGATTTTTCTCAGGTTCTTTGCCTGCCATATGAGTTCTGTTATACTCACAGACACCATTCAAACAGTTTTAGAAACTTCAGAGTGTTTTATATCCAAATATACTAATAATATGCATATATTAGCAATTGTGACTGAGTAGCAGGCCGTTTACTCTGGGCACACTTTTCATCCAGACGTGAAAATGCTACCCCCTATCCATAAGAAGTTTTAATTAAGTCTTTATTGAAGACTCAT